>NW_009202271.1:0-18287 GCF_000690835.1 Fulmarus glacialis
AAAGATATTGAACAAGACCGGCCCCAAACAAGTTTTCATTCTTTGAATACATACCAGTGTCTTTCTGTCTTTTATAAAAATTCTATAGGCTACAAAACTAACTGCTTAGATCATATTCATTTTCAATAGCAACAGAAAAAAAACAGTACTTTGTGTTTAAAGTATCGCAATTTTAAGGTTCCTTTATCTCTAAATGGCTTTTAATCTATTTTATTTTCACTATGTGCTCCTTTATTACAAAGACTTATTATTTTTAGTACATGTAGATTTGCAGCCTTTTACTCTATTATCAAAAGTCTCCCACTATAGCTCTTCCTTAAAGTCCTGGCTTCTAAGCATGTGATTATGTGAATAATTGAAACGACATTCATTTAGAAATGTTCACTTCCAGGATTCACAGTTCTGGAGAAAAGCTTGAACACAGCTACGTGGAACAGAGGACTGAAGTAGGGTTTGATGAGCCCTATGAGCCTGAAGTAGGGTTTGATGAGCCTAAGTATGACGAATGACTACCATTTAAGCGTCTTCCAAAGTGTATCCATCTCTACCTTGAAAGTAGTTGGGCTTCTTTGTGCTCTCTGTTGCTCCCAAAAGGCTTTCCCAGACTTACTTCTTATACTTACAAAATTCTCACTTACGCTCCCAATCATGCCAGTGCATACATGTTTGTTTCTGAGAGAGTAATGACCTTTTGCTTGAATAGCTCTTTAGCCTCCTGATTACACACATCTTGCCCCATTATATTTCTTGTTCACAATTCTTGCCCTCAGCAAAAGGGCCCAGGAAGGAAAAGATGCTTTACAGAATCCACCATTTATTTGCTTGTTTAAGTGTAAGAATTTAAGCCATTCTTCTCAGTTGGTAGGGAAGTGATTAAACTAATGATTTCTTTTAATAATTAAAGCCAGAAATGTTGTAGCATTCCTGGTGTGGAAAAAAATGGCAGCACATATATCTTCTGTAATGTTGCTGAAAATGGTTTGGTCTCATCTACATCAGGAAGGATAAGATTCTTGAAAATTCTTGCTGACCATTCATTAGTTGCCTCTCTAGCCTGGGGCCTACCACATCACTGTTCTTCATGACTCAGCTCTGAAATAAGGTGGTTTAGGCAAACTCCTCAGAAGCAAAATTAATCTCAAAAAGTATTCTGATTGCATATGTTTTGCTAGCCATTTGGATCAGTTTTAACCAATTTTGCAAAGTTCCTGGTCACATAATGCATACGGGAATGTAGCTCTGTGAACAAAACCAAACTCAGTCTTCCCTCATAACTGTCACAAAGGAAAAAAATGCCACAGCAAATCAAAAGCATGACTATTCCAGGTCAAGTCAAGAGTTAAAATACAATTTAAAAGCTAACTACATTGATCAGCAAAGAGAGAAGATGTAATTTGAACAGTGTTAGCTTCCATAGGCTTTAAACTAAGGCTCATCTACTCAGCGTGTTAAAGTTTTGACCAATATAAATATGCATTGGGGAACAGCTTGAAAACAGACAAGATGATAACTTTTATGTCTCACCGGAGAACAACACAAAGATCACAAAGATAGAAGACTAAATAAGGGAATAGTTTCAAAACTTCATTTGCATCACCTCACAGGGTTGGTACCTCTATCTGAGCATTTCAATGGGTCTGACTCTTTTCCCAAACCAAAGACATGAGACACCACTATTGCAATATAAAGCCCTGAATGCGATGAAGTAGAGAAGAGAGGTAGGAACTGATTGTATACCAAATTTAATGCGAGCCCTTCAAATCTTCAAGGGCTGGACAGCAGCTTTACAAGGATACTTAAGGGACAAGGGACAAATAAATAGTAACTTCTGAAAGTAAATTCAAGGGTATTAAGCTAGGTATGTTTCTTGAAAGCATTTCCATACACTTGGAAGAACGAAGTTACTTCCCACTCGTGGCTTTTCTTCTGCAGATTTGTTTACCCGCCTGATGGAGACAGACGCATTTGAGTCACCATGACCTTTTTTAATATTTTTTATCTGTCCTTGATATCAGATGCGTATTCCCTCACTCACCTTAAATCAGGCCTTCATCTCTTCCTAAAGTTATGCCACAGCTAGCAGCTTGACAGCATTTTGTAAGTGTTTTGGCTCCATTTTATGTAAGACTAGATTAATGCAAAGCTAAGTTATCTCTGAAGTCTAATTACAAAGTTCCTGAGCCTGCAAGATCCAAAATCACCTCAGTTCTGGAGTCCTCACCTTTTGGGAAGCTTGGAGAGCTGTTCCTGACAACTTGCCAAAAACTTCAGTACTGTTCATGATGTCCAATATTGAAAAGGCTTCACAAAGGCATATGCGTTACAACCACACATGTAGCCTGAAGTACGTCCATGTTCTCTGTCACTGATGCCCACAGGCTCGGATTGACCCAAGTCTTTGCTTAATGACTTTCTTTCCCCCCCATATTGGAGTAGACACATGCAAGCTGCCCGGCTGGCCAGGAGCTCCATCAGACAGCCGAAGGACCCAGAGAACAGTGAAGATCTAAGTGACCTGCAGTATGATACACTGGTTCCCTTGTTCCCCATTTGCACTCACCATCAGTAGCTCTGTGCTATGCATGCACCAATCTACAGACCCAGATTTGTAGGCTCTATTACTAGTCTGTCTTCTCATCTTCTTGATCCATCCCGTTACACATAGCACTTCATAGTCTAATTGTTTAGTTCTTCCTTTCCATGCTTCCTGAGTTCTGTGAGCCAAAAGAGTGCCCATTGTCCTCTGGGCCCAGGAAAAAAAAATGCATATTTAAGAAAACTGCCTAGCAACCGCTTTCCTTATTGCAAGGAGAGAGGCCATTTGCATAAGAAAACCTTCCAGCTGGAAGCCTGCAAAGACTCTGCTGGGAGCTGATTCTGTGATCCGTCCTCAAAGGAGAACTCCCATTTAGTCCTGCTCCCTCTGAGTTGCCTTTCTCTGCTGTCGCCACCATCAGTGGGGGCAGTGGAGCAGTCGCAGAAGGTGCACCAGTGCTCTGCAGCAGCCAGGAGCTTCCGCTCCAGCTTCTGTCTGTGCTCACAGTGCTCCCAGAGAGCTTTTTCTCATTTTGCGCCCACATCATCTTTTCCTCACACTGTGTGCATCACACATCACAAAGTCAACAGCTTCAGCTGCTAACCTTTGGAGTTTCATCATTTGCTTTGCAGATTTCCTGCCAAAAGTGACAATCTGTAGCACTACAGTACAGTATCTCTCTCTCCAGATATTTACACATGGCTCCCCCCCACAATTACTAAATGGCATTAATGGTCTGCCCAAAGACCTCGCCCAGAAAGAAAAACTACAGAAATCACTTCATCATTTCTCTTGCCGTTCTATGCATGGTCTCTAGAAAATGTTGACTGTAAACTTTTCACTTTCGAAAGCCCTGGACAAAAGATTGGCTCTAGTAAAGTCAACTGAAAAAGCCTCCACCAATATTCCAACTACAATCCAGCAAATTGTGAACAGGGTTGGGATTGAGGACATGGCCCTCTTATGTGCTAAACATCTAAACAGCGGTCAAATCATTTCAGCACCTGCAAAAATGGCTTTGTAGGGCTGTGCTGCTACTTAATGGAATGAGCCGATTTCGATCAGAGTTCTGCAAAGCTCTCCAAATTGTGGTTCGTAAAGCTAATTTCAATGTGTGAATCATTGCTTTCCTGCAATTTATATCCATATGTGTGGTTATTTTTGAGAATGATTCAGTTTTGTATATACAATTTTAAAAGGACTTTTTAAGTTAATGAACATCTGTGCTAAGAGCCCCTCAACAGAAAAGCTTGTGTCAGCCACTGGTGATGCTGACTGTGTAAACTTCCTGCTATTCTATAGGCATGTGTATGGATCCTAAGGTTCTTACCAACTGCATACAGCAGGAGTAACCCCACTGAAAACCACACCATTAAAATGCTTTAAAAATGGGGTGGGAAACCCAAAATTTCCATCCATTTGAAAACTGTAATATCTGTTTTATAACCAAAATAGGACCAAACAGTAAATTCTCAAAGCTTTTAACAGAAGCAAACAGAGGGAAAATTTCCATTTGAAAATTTCCAAACACTTGGATTAAGTTTTTGATTGACACACATTCAGAGCTTTTAGCTTTAGTGCGGTTCAATAGGATTTCTGCATTTCCTGGCATATGTTTCTAGGTGCTGCTTCCTGGCTGAACTTATTTTCTCAAGATGAACCTATTTCTTAACATCCTGCATGAGAACCACGCTGGTGTAAATCTAATGGAGGTGGATTTACGAAGGAATAATTAGACACCCAAATTCAATGGGTAATCAAGTAACTGGTCACAGAAGCAAGGTCACTCTGCTCTAGTTTGTCTTTTAATCAGCCCCATTTTTCAACCTAGTCATTATGTTTGTGTGTGTCTGCCCTCTCTACACTCTTTGATCTCACAGACTGAAGGAGAATGTGCTCCAGGAGCCGTGGAGCTGGCTTCCCACTTGCACATTTCATGTGAGAGGGGGTTTAAATCTGGCAAAACAAAGTATGTCACAACCTCCCAGTTAAAAATTTCTTCTTCAGTATTACTGTCTTGTCATTAACCCTGCAAGATGAAGTTTAGTAAGAATTCACTGTTAAACGCAGCACACTACACATGCTGGACATCTGATGTTCCTTCTCCTAGCACTGATACAGAAAACTTTCTTGGACTCCCCTCTTAGGATCTGTGTCTATGAAAACAGATGGAAACAGAACTAGAAGTAAGACCAATGACCCTGGTGTGAAGGTGATGAGAAAACTTCACTTGGGAAGTGACTACACCTACAGCCATGCTAAAAAAGATGAAACTGTACTTGCTTGACACAAAGCTGAATTTGGCCTCTCTCTGTAGAACTGAGCAGGTCAGAAAACTCCAATTCCAGACAAAACACCAGCAGTCAGGGATGTATAAGTAAGAGCTGGGGAAAGAGCACGCTTCTTGCACACAACAGGATATACTCTGGCATGGGCAAGCAGTAACAGGCATCAAGCCATGCTGCTAATCCTTTAGCATCAGGATAACGCCATGTCCTGGTGCACAGAAGTTTCTAAATGCTGGCACTGTGGTGACCTTTTGGAAGCTCCTAAAAGCCCTCTAAAATCATTAGGCCTAATTCTGCTTGCGATTATATTACTGTAAGTTCAGTTACTGCACTGACTTCAAGGCATCTAGTTCGGATTTACATCTCTCTAGCTGGCCCATTATTTCCTGTATTGTTTCCAGTTGCATGAAATCATCTGTGCATGTCCCCCAGGGCTGCTAGAACCCTCTGTCCTCCCCAGCATTACACATGATGCAATGAGCCTCTGACGGCGGAGGAGAGCCGAGAAGTCCATGTAGGGAAGCAGATAATTTCCTTTTGAGCAATGGATGCAAAAATAGCAGCTAATAAAAAGCCTTCAAACTGTGCCTTCAAACTGTGACAATTCAATACACACACCTACGAGGATGCCTTGACAAGCTGCTTGACTTCTCAGTAACTCTTTCTTGTTTTCTTTACTGCTGCCTCCTCCAAACTCCCACACACAGGTATTCATCTCTGTAGTGACAGCTGAGACCTGCAGGTGTTGCTGCTATTGCCCTTTCAGAATAGACAGACACTTGTTCCTCACTGTAAACATTTGTATCGTGGTGCTTGCCTGGCTAGTTACAGCCCAAATAATGATAAACCAGCCTTTTCTTTTTTTAGCCCCTTGCTGTCATGCATTAATTGTCTTTGCAAATAGGCATTTGGTACTGGAAATAGCTTAAGGGAGATCACTCTCTGGTGATTATTTTACTAGCACTATCTTTTAGCAAATGTTTCATATAAAGACTTACCAGAAAAGTGCATTAGGCAGTTGCCAGAAATACAGCACTCTACAATATTAGGTTCACACATGAAGGAAGGACTATGCCTAGCCTGCAAGATGCTCTTTGCCATTTCACTACTCTAATACTAATGTTATTTCACTGTCTTCAAACTGCTACTCTGGCTTTGCTAAGCAACAGCGGAGATCAGAATCGGGACTGTTTGCTGAGGACTATAATACTCCCAAGTGTCAAAATGGTTTCTCAAAAGGGTTTTTGACCTTTTTATGTAGAGAGAAGGTCTGAAAGCTGGGTATTTTTAAAATTGGCCTGGAATAGTGAATTGTGTAATCCATAGTTTTTCTGGAAGTCTTCCTGGGAGGCTAAGAAGTGTAATAACTTCTCACGTCTTAACTGAAAGCGCATTGGAGCTCTATGTTTTAAAAAGACGTTCTTTCCCAAAATAGTCACTTAGCGTTAACATCAAATAGAAGTGATCAAGAAACAAAACATTAAGAAATAAAGCCACAAAAATCTAGGAAACTTCCTTACAAATCTTTCTCCCTCCCTCAGCTGTTTACTTTTTGGTACCATGATTCTGCTTCTTTAGTTCTTTACTCACCACCAAATTAGACAAGACCTGACTTTTAATTTAAAAAAAAAGCAGCCCCCAAAGAAGCTAAAAATAAAAGGGAGACAACAGTCTTTCTCAACCACTAGAGGTACAAAATGTGCCAATATGAACTGCAAAGTCATTCACTGAGGGATTGAAACCAAAAACTTAAAAAAAGGGGGATGTTCTTCATTTGGAAGGAGTGGAAGATGAGAGCGGCCCAGCGCACTATTTGGCAATACAGTGGCTGTGTGCCAATGACACAAGCTATGCAACTCTAGGATGTACCGTGCAGCACATTTTCATTAGAGGTTGGGAGGTACCTCTGATCCAAGAAGGGGCAAAATCTCCTTTGCAAAATACTGCTCACAGTCTAGTGATGTCTGTACCAGAAAGAGACACTGAAACTGCTGTTTCACACACTGAAAGTCACGGAAGAAGGCTACTATGGGGAGAAGGGAGAACAAAAATGAAGAACTTTTTCTTCTGACAGTGTGCCTTCTTTATCCCTCCAAAACAGTCTGGGAGGGGACAGGAGTACTTTTTCTAAATACGCTTGAGACATAAAGGCTAAGAAGGGAGGAGAATAATGTAATCAAGTAGGTGTGCATTGACCATGAGTTAATTCAGCTTGCTGATAAAAAAGAAAATTTGCAGCCGTTAGGACAGCGAGGTTGTGGAGCAGCCTTCCAGGAAAAGCCCTGGCAGCAGGATCCTACTTATTTGCAGCATCCACTTTGATGGAAGGGGCTGTGTGACAGGACAGCAGTGATCCAGGAGTTAGAAATTCAAGCTTCAGAGACACAAGACTGCTGCTATTCAATTTTGTGGTATACCTGAGAGACATTTGAGAAGAAGCCTGTCAGAGTTTTGCAGGCTGCTCAGCATTCATTTATTTAACTAAAGTCTTTCCTCGGGACTTGCGTTGGTCACCTGCATTTTTGTTTCCGCTCTTACTGTATGATCTGGTTCTGGGTCAACTTCAGTTCCCACACTGCTCTGAGGCACTGAGGACAGGCGACAGGGCCAGATGTGCTCTGAGGGGCGTCACCAAACCCCAGTAATGCCACAGGCTGGTGCTCTGGCTCCTGCACTCATAGCATAATACAGTTTGCCAGCTCAGAAAGTGATTCTCACTGAGACAGATTGATGGGGATTGCTGTCACCTCCTGTTGTGTCTCGGGTGTGACTGACTTCCTAAGACCTCTCAGGAATTTTTGCCAAACGTATTTCTCTTTAGGGGCTTAGGACACTGTTGATATCCTTGACATCTCCTCCTCTTTTCCCCTGGCAGACTGGAATTTTTATGGGGTTTGGTGCCTTATATAGAAGGGGCTAAAGTATTAATGAGTGTTGGGGTTTTCCATGTGGCTTGAGGAGGTCTGAGGTTCTTGTAGTTCTCCTACCCTTAACACCTACTGAGAGGCTTACTGCAAAAGAGGAAGGCTTGTGCTCAGTAACCTATGTTGCTTCTTCCAATCCAACATGCTATGCTCTCTTTCAATAGCAAAACATGGTACAAAATATGCAGAAGATTTTAAAGAGAAACTAGGTCACTGGACTTTATACTGAAACACATCCTCTTGGGTTCTTCTGCCTCATCTGTGCCAGAAGCGGAGGAAACTAATTTATGACTTATGAACTCCTCTGTCCCTTCGGGGCAGAAAGGCATTTTCCAAAGGAAAATGGAAACCTCACTAATAGCCCCAGTCTTTTGACAGATCCTTGTGCGCTTTGTACAAGTGGAGGAAAGGAGTCCCTATTTTCTCCACTGTTCCTTGCGCTGTTGCATAAAGGCAAGTAAGTTATACAATAGCTAAATAGGGATTACACAACTAAGCTCCATAAATCTAAATCAGAAACAGAGTCTCTATCCTGCACTGGACAAACATAAAAATGTGGAAGGGAGAAATTCTGGTCCTAATGAAGTTAATGGCAAAGCTCCTGTGTACTCCAGTGAGATCACAGTTTCATCCAAAATCTAGGCTCAAGCCTGTAGTTGGCTGACCAGGCTGGATATTTAAAGCATATTCCTGTTAAGTTTTTCCAAGTACTGGGATAAGACGACCTTCCTTTTTTCTTCTTTTTTTTTTTTAAGCTTTTTGCTTATAATAAAGAAATGCATGAAAGTATTTTAAGACCAAGTACTGAGCAACCACTTGCAAACCTGAATTGGAAGCCTAAAAAGGGCCTGACATACCATCTCTAAGTGCAAGAACAAATATTAGCAAAGTAGTTGTTCCCATGCTTCAGTGTCAATACTTTAAGCCACTGAAAGCTGCTGCTGAGTCACACTACTTGGGTATCAGAGGGAAAGATGGGAGACCCTGACTTGGGGAGGTTGGGAGTCCAAACAACAAAACCCAAATATCAACAAAATAAATAAAGGCTCCTAATGAACCTGAGACCTAAGCTCTGCAAGTAAATAACTTTGTGAAATGATCCACTGTGCTACAAGAACTGCAGTGCAGCAGAGTGTCACTGGAACTGTTTGGCACACAGACCAAACTAATTACTTTACAGTTGTTTTAGTTTGGCCTAGGGTGGACAGCAGTGCTGGGTAAGAAAAGCCACTGCAGTTTCTTCATGTCTCTGGGCTCATCTGGTCTGACTATTGAAAACTATTGCTGTTACATTGAATGCTAGCATGTACACCAGGGCTCCCCCACCCACAAGATTCCTGCCTGATGAAAAAGAAAGGAAAAAAGAAAAGAGGAGAAAAAGGAAAGCTTGTGCAATCAGGGCCATACATCACATGTATTCCCAGCCCAAGGGTTATTTTTCTCCCCCTCTTCCCTAAAGCATCTCTTAACAACTGAGCTGATTCAATGCAGAATGTCATTAACAATCTAAAGTGAACAAGGACTGGGGATCATCCTTATCTTACAGAAGCAAGCTATAAATAATCATCTTGGCCAAATCTAACATCCTGACAGGGTGGTAGGATCCCAAAAAACTGATTCCAGTGTATTAAAAAACACAAATGCTGAATCATTTCTTGCAGAGTTTTTTGGAGCTATGTGAATTCTTCCAACAAGCATCAGATAAAGCTGTCAAGGTTGGGGAAGAATTGCTTCTATGTATGTGATTAAGCCCGAGCAGTTAAAAAGGCTTGGCCTGCTATAAACAGTTAGGTATGGTAGGTCAGTGCCATCCCAGTGTCATCCCTGACAGTTTCGTTACTTAGGCCTGCAATGGATATAATTCTCCAGGCAACCATCTGGAAAGTCATCATAGCCTTGACTGTTTCATGACCAGCTTCTGACCAGCCCACATATGGCCCAAGCAGGGGAGGCCAAAACCTCACAGACTCAACTGTAACTTCCAACTTTTATCACTGTGAAATATGGTGGCATGACAGGCTGTGGTCCTGTCCCTCTTCTGCACCAGCCAGAAGCCAGCTGGAACATAAAGGGCCAGAGAAATGGTCCTTCTTGTTTTTCTCACTGTGCAGAACAACTGACTACCCAACTTTAAGTTTCATACCCATCCATCATACTGCAAGCTTACACCATCAATTTGGATGGAGCCATGCTACTTTACATCTTTATTCATCCCCTCTGACACTTGTCTACCTCTCTTCCCTTCATTCACATTTGTGTCTTTTACTAACACCTCTCTACACTTACCTTTCCTGCCTTATTCGTTCCCTCTCACACATCAATGATTGTACCCTCTTCACACTACTCCCTCTTTCTTTTCCTTTGTTACACCCTGGACCCCACAGATTCTCCCTTGGCCTCAAAAAAGTGATGTAGAGGGAGAGAAGAAGGAAAAAAGAGAGTGGTTCTGTACAAGTGGCAGTAAGAAATGCAGTGTACCCCTTGAATGAAGTCCTTTGAGAGGTACCCAAGGACTACCCAGGTTACCCAGAATTTCCTTTGGTGAACCCCTGCTTTCTCCAGGCCATAGGTCTTGTTCTAAATTTGTGCTTCATTGGCTAGAAGCTTTGCTTGAGTGTTCATGCTTAAGACTCAAGGATTAAACCCAAAGGTACATGAACAGGTAAGATGACTCCAGAGTCAGTACGCTATCATGTGTCTGTGCAAGGCCTCAGTCGTCCCCAGGACACCCATACAGTTATTTAGCTTCCATCTTTTTTTGCAGGTAGTTTTTCTGCAGCAGGGAGTTATTCACTTTTCCAAAAATAAGCAGAGCATTTATTGTTCAAAAATGCTGCCTCTGACTGTCATGGCCTTGTCAAACACTCACTGTTAAGCATGGACATTCATTCTTAAGCATAATGACGAACATGGTAAACAAATCCAGTCTCACCTAAGTACAAAACAGAGACAGCGCCTCCAGTCCCAACAAGTATTGGTCATACTTCAGATGCAAAATCAAGAAACCCTGGCCTTTAGTGCTCACTGGTGTCCTCACAAACACAAACAGAGGCAGTGATTACCATTCCGTATATTTTTCCAAGTTCTGAAATGCAGTCATGCTTGTTTTACATTGACCAAATACCTTGAAGTGCCAAGTTTCCAAAATAACAAAATGTAAGAGTAGTCTGGCTCATACATTTACTAAATACTACGTTTGCCTTTTGAAAGAAAAGACAAAGAACAGAGGAGACTGTTACTTCTCAGCTGTTAAGTGAAACAACACTCAACAGTAATTCTTGTGTGTAGCTTCCTCTGCCCTGACCAGCCCCAGCCAGACAATCCCTTTCCGGGCATCCCACAAACGCTGGCGCTCAGGTGACACTCTCCTTTGTCGACACAGCAGCCCAAATTAGGTGGCCAAGGAAGGGGCCTTCATTTTATCTATAAGGAATTCATTGGCAACAAGTCATGTGAGAGGCAGATAATGTGCTTAAAGATGCTGAGTGGCTTATCTTACAGAATAAACTCTAGGGTTTATAAACTAGCAGCTTGGCCACAGATTGCCTTCCCCAAGCCACAAACACCTGATAGCTTCAGTTCCAATCATGAAATTACAAACATGGTAGCAAACAGCAAATGCTGTCAACTACATGACCTGGCACGTAGTACAAAGACAACATCAACAACAGTAATTAATGTACGCAGTCCTATTTATCCCAGCGATCCTAGAAGCTCTCTGCAAACTTCAGAGATCATTTTATGGCGACCAAGCTTAGGGAAAACAGCCTGGGCCAGAATGAACAAGTGCAATGGGCTACTCTTACTGTCAAAAAACAACTCTTTACTACAAGCAGTAGGACTAAAGACCTCGCTTAAGGCAGGAAAAACTAACTGACAGCCTTTCAGGTGCTGAGTATATAACAACTTCTCACCTAGTCTCTTCCTGAGTAAAATAACTGGTCCACTGCTGCTGCCCAATACTTACATGTCCTCTAGTAAACTGAAACATTATACAATACCCTAAAGTTACAATTTCCATTTGTCTTAGCAATATATAAGAACATATTTTAATAACTTCAAAGTGTTGGGCCAAATTTGATTACCCACTCATCCTTTTTTCTGCTGCTGCTTCTTCTTCACTAAAGCCAAGCAAACATGCAAAATTCCTGTTCAGAGAAAAAGTCCTTTCTGTGATTTATTATTAGAATATAAAGCCAACATATATAAAAAACAGGACATGCCAATCTTACTCTGATTAACTCTCTCCAAATTTACCAAAACTTTGTAATTCAAAACCAGGTTCTCCATATGCCAGCCCCTAAATTACCTGACAGACAGATGGTAGAGTATAAAAGCAGAATCAGTCACATCAATGTGGTAAGATGACTGAAACTGAACAAGTCCTAGGTTATTAGTAATTACAGCAGTTCACTTACCCTATAGTAGTCCGTGCTGTACACATCTCTAGACATCCCAAAATCCCCAATCTTCACCAGTAGGTTCTCACCAACCAGACAATTCCGGGTAGCAAGATCCCGATGCACGAAGTGCTGTGACGCCAGGTAAACCATACCAGCTGCAATCTGCTGGGCAATGTGAAGCATCTGGGATTGGGTCAGCTCAGCAGGACGGTTGCCTTCTGCCATCAGTACCGCATCTGGTCCATGTGCCCTGCACCAAAATACAAACTGATTAAGTGATAGGCCACTTGTAAGCTGGAGAGATGAAAGGCATTAGTGAGCCTAAAACCACACAACTGACTCGCTCAAAAATAAAAGGGCTACAAATTCATTGGTGAAATAGGGGGAAATTTGTATCTCGGCTTTTTTATTTACTGTTTTTCTTCATTGTGTGAAAGACAGCTGGTGTGAAGAGCATTACACAATAGGTGATATAATACTTATGGAAATAAGGCACATGCCTTCATAATAATACCCCTCTGTCCGAAGCCATCACTTTTCTCCTGTACCGTTCTAGTAATCTTTTCTGGGGAAAGGCTGGCAAATGTAGCTGTTTGGTAACTGAGGAAAACCTTATTACTCTATAAGAGTGAAAGGCAATAGAGTGAAAGGCAATGAAGTAGCATGTATAGCATTGCTTTTCCTTGATTTCTACAGGGAGACAGGCCATTGACCCTTCCGTCTTTTCATAAAGAAGAAAGAGCTAACTTCCTTCTGAGATGCCATTTCAGAAACAAGGGCAGCAATTTTAGATTTACACTTCTAATTTCCTATCCAAATGCACAGCAGGAAACCATTTTTGCTTATTTCATCACCAAGGGTGAGTCCCACCTGAGATGGGAATTCTTGACAATAGGAAGAGGACACAAAACACACACTATTTGGAACATCTAACAGCTTCAGAAATACAAGTGAGTCCCTAAGATGCAATAATCAACTGATTAATGAGAAACTTGTATACGCTCCAGCAGAAGGAGAGACGTTTTGCATTTGGAAAGCCCAGCAAAGTACTGGAACAAATGTGCTTCACGCATCTTAACTATGTTAGCTCTGGTATACATGTGTAATATCCTAGTATCTTGCAGATACAGATATAAACATACCTACACACAACATTTTATAGTAAGCATTACTAGCTAATCCTTATCCAATTAATGAGGTCATCTGGCAATCATTCCTCATTTGATACACCTTATAATATTCTGAATATCCCTTTCCATCCATTCCATTATTTTGCATTTTCAGAAGCCTTTTTTATTCCATTCCTGAAGACTATTCTTTCTAAGAGACCACCTCTCCTCTTCCCTCCTCAACTTTTTTTTTTTTAAAAATACTCTAGAACTGATTTTTATTTTCTCCCAAAAGTCTTTCCTTCCTACAAAGAGGAGTTTCAGAGAATTACCTTTCTAATCAATAGAGGTGAGGCCTTACTTCGTCCCTAGGGGAAGGGCACAGGAGTTTGGAAAAGAGTTGCAAATTAATCAAAATCTGTGAGATCAAATCTGATACTACCTATTAGAAATATGATATTAAAATTGCCCCAAGGGAAGAACTTCATGAGCAAAGTGACAGATGTGAGAAAGAAATGAAGGAGGATGTGTAGCATTGCTGGGACTCATCTGGTACCAGGCAAAGAAGGTCTCTGCCACAGGGTACATACAGGCAGCCATTCAATTGGTCTGGGTTGCGAGGGAATAAACAGGAGGATATGAAATCTCCAACCAAGACTCACAAGCCTATTGAAAAGCACTGTACCTTTTCATTGCATGGATTTTTTTAATGACTGCTCTCAGACATGAAGCTCTGAGTCGCTAAATTAGAGAACTCTTCATCTTTCGCTAGCTTCCTTGAGGACATGGTCTGTATCTAAGAAAACTTTTGGGTTATTCTTAACACTCCATCCACTTGGATGTGTGTTGTCCTCTTGGTGCTGGCTGTAAATGAGATGCTCCTCAGTGTCCGCAACTGCCAGGAACATTGACAGAGATTTCTTTGGATCCACATCAGCCTTCACTAGCCAGAACAAGCACAGGGCAGGCATGACTTTGAGGCTTTAGTCCTAGATCTGAAACAGCCTTTGGCTGCCTGCAGACAGCAAGGCTCATTTGGGTTAAATTTCGGATTCTTTTTTCCCTGACAGCCTTTGGTGGCGCTGCAGGGTAAGAAATGCAGGCTCCCACAGCGCGCTTACAACTAACCGCTGATCTGCAGCACAAGCTGCAGCAAATGCGAGAGGAATGACAAATCGGAGCTTAGGTTTAACAGCTTGTCCCAGCATAATAATTTTATGTTCTGAAGACAAGGGCTGATTAATAATTAAAGAAAGAGAAGACCTAAAGTAGGAAATATACTGTCTGCTAAACTACCTTTCTGTACCATAATTCAAAATCAGAGTTACGAGGTAAGAAAAGGCCAATCAAAAAGAATCGAAGAATAAATATTTCTTACGAAATAAGAAATTATTTATCAGCTGCGAATCTGGCTTCTTCTAATGGCAATTCAATGTTCTGAAAAAGTACTGGATGGCATCTTAGGAAACTGCAACTCTCTCCTGATCCATGGCAGAGGTCAAGCAGGCAAATGTAAATGTCCCAACATGGCTCTGACAATATAGTTAAATCCTCTGCCAGAGAGACAATCAGTCTGGGAAAAGTAGTAGGGCTTGCTCTGCACCCCCAGTTCAGGCCCCGCTCTCCCTGCCAAACCTGGCAGCCTTGCCAATAAGGAAGGATGCTAGTTGATGTCATTTGCTTTTACGGTGTGGCTATTTGTTCAGCGGAGATTAGAAAGACAGCAAACTCACTTCACATAGGCTACCAAAAATGCATAAATGGCGACACTAGCAGTCACTAGCCATTTCAGTCAGATAGATCTGAACCCATTTAAAAGGACATCACTTTTCACTGGTTTACAGCTTTGTCACAGATATCTTTCCGAAATGGTGGTACCCCTAGTTACCTTCGGCAGGAGAGATCTCAGTACATTGAAATGCCTTTGTGATATCATTTGATGAAAATTACATAGAAGACCCTGAAAGAACAGTCCCTTATGCAAACGGTTTTTTTACATAGGAGCAAAAGTTGCCTCTTAACTGCTTATTTTTATGTCAACGAGTGCAGGCTAGTGAAATGGCACATATACAAGGCCACTGTTCATAACTTCCTGGTTCATGAGTTACCTATTATTGTGAAGCTCAGGTATTATCTATTTATTTATGACTGCTTTACTGCCAAATTTCAATTTCCGATGCGCA
Organism: Fulmarus glacialis; assembly: GCF_000690835.1. Classification (NCBI taxonomy): domain Eukaryota; kingdom Metazoa; phylum Chordata; class Aves; order Procellariiformes; family Procellariidae; genus Fulmarus; species Fulmarus glacialis. The sequence continues at coordinate 15,444 of NW_009202271.1, forward strand.
TTCCTGAACAGCCCTAATTGAGACCCCAAGATATAGCATTTTCCATTGCACTGAAGTTTCCATGGCTCACAGTTTTCTTGCTTCAGATTAACGTCAGTCTTTCCAAAACACTGAGAGGAGGGAAGAGAAAAGGGGTTAGATTTCCAAAGCTCTTATACGCCTACAGATAGCGATAGGTGTTGAGTGGGATCTTCCCAAGTGCTACCAGAAAGCTGCAAGAAAATGATTCTTTTTGTAAGATTTATAATCAAACATTTCAGAATACACTGAAAGATATTGGAAACAATATTTCTTTGGTTCCCATTCCTTTGGTGCAAAGCATAAGGCTTGACTTAATGGTACTTCCAAATATGCAAAGAAACAATGAGCCCCACATCCCAGTACAGAAGACAAGAGTTGCACAGATTTGCACTCCTAGGTGTCGGCATTTTCCAGTGGTAGTAGTTAATTTGACAATAAGTACCAGTAACACCTACCTTCTCTGCCTACTTCTGGCTCAGCAGCACAATATGTGTTCGCAGATTTACCTGAGGAATTTGTTAAGATCTCCGTGCTTCATATACTCAAAGACCATGATGAGCGGATCACCCTCAACACAGACACCGTAGAACTTGACGATGTGCTCGTGTTGCAGGTTAGTTAGCAGCTCTGCCTCGCGGTGGAAGTCCTTGCGGGCATTGTCGCTGGCATCCTTCAGTGTCTGGCAGAGAAAACGAAAATGTAAGGAAGGGGAGATGTTCACAGACGGTAGCGAACATGTGGGATGGCACTGTAAGGGTAAGATAAGGACACCCTGCTGCATAAAGGATGGAGGAAATACTTTCTTAATAACTCTCTTAGAGATGCAGATGTGATGTTTAAGTGCAATTAAATAATGGCAGTACAATTTTCATTCTCCTGCCACACGTCACCCCAAACAATGATTTTTCTTGCAAAAGGATGTAGGAATACTCATAATCTTACTGTGCCAAGTGTTTTTCAAACACAGAACAAATAAACTGATCTTATCCAAAAAATATACTAGTACACAGCTGCTTCATATCCTTTAGCATTTAACTCAGGCAAACCCTAGTATCCTGTTGGTATTTACCTTTCTCGTAAGTTCTTTAAAATAAAACTCTGCTTGCTTAAAATACTTAGTGGAAACATAGATGTGTTCTTTATGTATTACTAATGTCGCTGTTGCTGATGTTGGCCCCTATGGTGTGCTATACATTAGGTAGATCTATACAAGGGTACGTCCCTGGACCAGAAACTTACAACCTGAGACTTCAGCCAGAAACTCCTTTGAAATTCAGTAAATCTACTCACATGCCTAAGATTAAGCATATGTATAAGTAATTGGAGGAACAATCTTAAACTGACAGACAGAGAGGAAGTAGATGCAGATCAGAATTCTGGGGTGTCAATTTTTCTCAACCCTTTTTATTTATACAGCTCTAAACTCTTGCGTATTTTCATTTTGAAGGAAATATATCAACACTGGATCAAATAGGAGGCTTAAATGTTGTATAATGAAATAATGCTAATTTAACTGCCACACAGAGGCTGTTTCAGATCTCTTTTTAAGAACTACACTTCCTGAGCAAGGAAACACTTTCATGCACCAAAAAAAGCAAATTCTGACACCAATTAAATGACGAATAATTATAATTAATAATAAACCACTAGTAGGCTCTACCTTCAAAAGGTATAGTGATCGCACTATACTAATTCAAACAATATTTTTAAAACACTAAGAGAAAGATAGCAGGTTACCAATGTTCACAAATTATTATTCACAGAAACTGATGTCTGGGCTCTGTACCTCTGGATTTTAACTACACCTAGACTTAACACAGAGGAAGATGAGACACAAAAGTAGTGGCATTGTTTTTTTTTTTTACTAAAGATGCTTTTTCCTGGCCATCTAATCACTTTATTTTCTACCCTGAATTCATATACAGAGCATGGGACCAACTACACTCATCAGAACAGACACAGAAGAAGCTGATACTGTGCAATCATTCTGCTAACAAGCCCAGTTTTTAACTGCAGTAGTCATGGTTTGTTCAAGCTTTTTCTTTAACAGAGACAATTCTGTCCACTTTTCTAGTATTATACGTACACATGTGTGAAGAAGGGACTAAAAGATGACTGTCGGAGAAAACACTTGCTTTACGTGTGAAACTGCAACCACAGGTCTTGAAAAATGAACAGCTACCATAATAAAGTTCAGGTGGGGGGACAAGGAGCAGGGCAGACTGGATAGCCATCTACCAAGTTCAGGGTCTTTTCCCTGTGGAGTTCAGGCTCTATCAGGATCCTAGAAGCAACAGAAATCACTCATGCCCCAGATGTCCCATTTCCTGAGGGTCCCACTTGTGAATCTCATGTGTCTTCAGGCCCAGAACCCTTCTTCCACAAGTTTTACCAGTAATGATACAACAAGGATATTGCATCATGAAAGTTTCACAAACTATGATATATTAGTATACACAGCTATATCATCTAAGGTGGATATCGAATTGGCACCCCAGTACGGTCCCCACACAATCACATCTGAACTGAGCGAGGACTGAAACGGAAATGTCTTCCAACACATCCGGGCTCTGGGATGATGCTTTAACACGATACAGGCACCAACCCACAGTCCAATCTACGCTGTGAAATGAAATCACTGGGAACAATTCTGTTGTCACTTGAGTTTCCTCTGGTGGTTTCATGTATAAAGCAATTGGACTGTAATTCTTCTCAACAACAGAATTAGAAAAACAATTCATATAAAAAACATTTTTAAATAATAGCAACCTGGAAAAAAATTGACAGGGAGAAGCATAGGCTGATGCTCTTTCCAGCAGGCTC
>NW_009202271.1:18305-24727 GCF_000690835.1 Fulmarus glacialis
CAGCTCTGCCCTGTGAGGATGGCATATTGTATATTTCAGAAGATGCTTTTTATCTCACAGAAACAGCAAAATTATCGTATGACAGAGCAGTTGCCATGGCAATTACACATTTTCTGTCAAACAGCAAAATGCAGAAAGGTCTAAAACCCAGGTAAAATTCAGGCAGGGTTTCTACTACCAAGGGGCAACTTGAATTTCTGTCACCCACCATTGCAAAAACCCCTTTTCATTATTTCATGCAGTGCACAGAATAGACACAATGCATGAGAGATAGCTGACACAGTCAGGCAAGGAGGAGACTGGAAAGTGAAAAAATTAATAAGTATGTAGAATTTACATAGAAATGACATTGACTAATGCATTTAGCTTGTTCTCAGTGCAAGAGAAAAAATAAAATCAAAATAAAATCGTAAGAGCATAAAGAGAAAAAAAGACATATTCATTATTATTATCATTACTGACAAGTACGCCAAAGCTCTGCATACAAAGCACTCTCACCAGTCGATAGGAGTTTTTCCCAGAGTAGGAACTGAGATATGACCACATGTACTTTCCAACCACTCAGGCCAGCAGCTAAGGAGGGGGGACATGCTCCCTTGGGCCGTTACAGGAGCTCCACATCTGCTGAGTTCATCCTTGTGAGAGTTGGACAACCATCTCATGCTTATTTTCCTCCACAGAGTCCCTGCCCAGGTATCCATGTAGCATCTGGTCTCTGCAGAGCTGTGCTCTGTAGCAAGTGCAAACCGCCTGCTCCTTAGTCCACCCCACACCACAGAGCTGCATTCACGGGCGAGTCAGAGCAAGAGCAGGGGGATGTGGCTCTCACCAACATCAGCATGACTTGGTAATGAAACTCTCACGACAGCTGTTCTTTATACTGTTTCAGCCGTCCCCTATGAAATCCTTACTACTGCTCCCCATCACCGTAGAAGAGCTGAATGGTGTATTTCCTCAAGAAATGAAGGGGTGGTTTTGACCCTTCTCTGAATTGGAGACCTGGAGAGTTGGAAACCTTTGGTTTTCCTCTGCAGGTGCCGTGGAAATGTCCTTCACCTCATGCGCATAGTAGTCTGGTAGCTGAGCACAACCCTGGAGCAGCAAGGGTGAATCCCCCTCGAACCTCCCATGGGAGCCAGATGCAGCTGCTAACCTGTGCCCTGACAGTCATCCTCACCTCCAGCTCTGCCAGGTTAAGCTATGCCTGGGGAGCCAACCCTAGGAGGAAACAGTACTGATCCAGGCCTGCAAAACCACTGTGGCATGGCAAAATGGCCCTCCAGGAAGCGATAACTTTTCCTTCCTCCACCCTCTGTTCTCTAAAAGTGCTTGCAGCAAATGGTGTGCAAACTCACCCGGCGGAAAGGCTAGTATAACATCTGTGCAACCAGCTCAACCTGTGGTTAAGCTCTCTGCTCACAGGGTTTGACCCACAGAAAGCATTTCCAAACACTCAGTGCTCCCCACAAAAAAGCCTGATGGTCGAAACAAATTTAAACAGATTATCTTTCTCCTCTTCCAAGGAGCAAAAGCTCAAGCACTTTGGGTTGCTTATGCTAAGCCTGATTTTGTATCTTCCCAGATTTTTCTGGGCCTCTTAGCTCCTAAATAATTTGCTGCAGCAACGTCAGCATTTCGAATACCGGCCGGCTGAAAAGAAGAAGGATGCATGTTGAGTCATACGGACTGATGCTCAGAGCCAGGAGCGAACCGCGCAGTTGCCCAGCAACCGGCAGGCACAGGCAGCCGGCGGGGACCACCAGCCATCCTGATCCACCCCGTGCAGGTGAGACCGTGCCTCCTCGCTGCCAAAATCCCCCTGGCACCGCCTTACTCCTCACCAAGTACATATTCCCACTGGGCTCACCGAGTCTATTTCACGGAGACAGGTGTGTTGTGGTTTTGCCCACGGGGGTGAAGCTCTCTAAAGCCCTTGCTGTGTGCCGGGAGGAGCTGCCCTCCACTGCTGGCATCCAGGTCTGCTCCTCCAAGACTCAAAAAAACCAATCACACATTTTCACTGCCAAACCCTGTGCCCAGCAAAGGGGTCCTGACACAGTCCTCTGGCTAGCTCTCTGCACACTGGGGAGGCCCCATCCCTTGACCTCCACTGTGACTGGAGGATATCTGTGAGCTACAGTTGGTACCATTGGTACAGCTGGTGAAAGAGAAAAGCGCCAAGCAATTAACCCCTGAGTTACATGGGGATCAATCCAATGGCACAGTTCGCTAAAAAATTCGCTCTTTAACAGCAGCCAGAGTCACATCTTCAAGAGCCAATGCGAGAAACATAAAATGGGCAAAACCCGTCCCACGTAACCCACAGCTGCCTGCAAGATCCTTACTAAGGACACTACAAAGAGTGGATTTGGTAAAAAAAAAAGTAGTATGACAACTGGTCCAGAAAACCGATAGCTTTGTCATCTAAATGGGCACTCCATGGAGACATCTCTCCCTTTAAAGGCTGAATGCTTTTCCTTGTGAATGACACTGAGAAAGAGCAGCAGAGAGCAAGTGCGGTGCAACATTTAACAGCAGAAGTGCTAGGCTCCATTTGGTCACAGGACTTTCAAAGTAAGCAAGTGAATGGAAAGACTTTTGTTTTGCTATCAAGAAGTTCCCTGAAGTGATAGAGGAAAGGCAATTTCCACTCCAGCTTCACCAAATAGAAATATTCCACTCTAGCTTCACCAAATACAACAGAAAATTCATTCAGATCCAGTTTTGTCATCTGCTATCTCTTGCTTTCTCCTGTCTATGATATATCCCTTCAGGGCTTAATTTTTTCTCACCTGTCAATGTGACTGAACAACTCCCAAGTATCAAAAAGCTTGTAACCTTGGCAAACGCCCAAAAACCTGTTATTTTTGATGGAACAAGAAAGCACTTGTAGCGTGCATCCTCCTTTCATGTTTTCTCACTGCCAGATCCAAAACTCTATTTCTTGTTTCCAAATTCAAAAAGATGATCTACTCGATTTCTTCTACTGTATGGTTTGATCCAAAATGTACATATGGTTGCCTAATTGTGACTGGTCAGATAAAATTATTTTCTGATCCCTAGGCACAACCCAAATTCTAAATGTGTATTCCCCCTGCATTTAATGAGATACTTCAAATGCTGAACACCTTGTTCAGCTTTTGGCAGAACAGTAGAGATGGAGATAAGAGATTGTTGCCAGGGAGACTTTGCAACTCCGAGAGTGTAGTTTCACTGATATTGTTTTCTAGCCTACATCCATAGCTGAGGTCAACAACCAACCTCAGCCCTTCCATTTTGGGGACGAAAAGGCTTGGTAGGTGAAGCAGGTTTGGTGTCTAAGCTCTGAGATCAAGCTGAAAATCTTACTCCTTGGTAGATTCCCGATGTACCATGTGGTCTGTGCCCTTCAGGAGAACTAAACAAATCCCTTTTTTTTTTCCCCCAGAAATGTGAGAACTATTCTGTATACTTGAAACTCCAAGGTTATGGCTGTTTTCATGTAGTTTCCTCGTTCTCTGGACTGTATTTTGGGAGAGTTGACTGAAGCTGTATAATCAAGAATAAATCCTCCAACTCCGACATGTCATGACTTCTGGATTTCCATACAGCCAGTGTTTAACAGCACATGACAATATTATCCACAAGTTTGTTATAACATTCCTGGCAGCTATATTAATGACAATTAACCACAGATAATTTCAGTGGCTAACTAAAAGAATCTGAAAAAGAAAGGCCTTCTTTGACTAGCAATTATACACATAACCTATTCACTTAGCTAGTAATATATTTTTTTTAGACACATATATATGTCACATGTATTTTTAATAACCTAGACATTATTTTTCACTAATTATAATTTCAGAGAGATTATAAAAGATTTTGCCCCTTTGTGACACAGTCTGTTTCCTCCCTTTTCCTTATGAAATTCAGCTCTCATTTTATAATCCACACTAAGATCAAATACCGCATTCTCTTAACACTCCATTAGCCTTGTGAACCGTTCCACATATATCAGAGCAGTTACACTGGGCTACAGAATAGGCAGACATGATAATTTACAAATAAAATAACATTAGTTGCAACCATGAATTAATAATGGAAACCTAGATTCTTTTACCTTCACTGCCACCAAGATCTTGTCCTGCTCAGGACAGAGGTTATAGCATTCCGCCAGAAAGACTTTCCCAAAGGCTCCTTCTCCCAGTTCTCTTTTGAGAACGATATTGTGGCGCTTGATGTGCTGCACAACTGTGAAGAGAAGACAAAACGGAGGTCAGAAGTGAGCTGCAAAGCCGGTATGGGATAGGGTCCATGCTTACAGCCACACGTAGACAGGATTGCCTGCAGATTGGGGTGCATGTCGTGGAAGGAATCAAAGTGCCCATGTGTCACTCATTAGTGCTTTGTCCAAAAAGACCAAGTTAATATATTTATATTTGGAGAGTAGCGCATTTGCTGGATAAGAAGACATGGAATTAAGAGTCACCTGGGAAAAAGCCATTTATCATCGTGTTAAGATGACTGCTGCAGAGCATATGTAACAGCCAATGCTGCTTTTTTAAAAACATGAAGACTAAGAATCAGAAAACAAATGAAACCTTTCTGACACCACTTCTATTTTTGTACCTCTAACAATAGCTGAACTCTCTCATCCAAAGCCAAAAAGTTCTAAAATTAATCTAATCCAAGAAAACCAAATGTGCCCTCTTGCAACTAAATTCAACTTACTCTCTGGTTCTCTTACTGCTTGTTCAATTGCTTTCACTCTCTGTGCTATACTACAGTTGCAATAAGATAGAAATTTCATTCTCGCAAACATGATTTACAGTATTCCTCTGAAGTAAAAGAAATAAAAGATGGACAAAGGTTTTAGTCAGAATAGTGGACAGAGCCTTAGTTGAACTGCTGCCCAGGATCAATTGATTCAGGCATTAAAGTCCTTGAGCATTTTTGTTCAACGCATTTTACATTTTCCTTTCAGCACAAGCTTCCATTAAAAGATTTAATATTTAAAGGACTGTATCAAATTTTGTAGAATACATTATCAATTTGCAATGTTCAAGCTAAATAAAGCAGCTGTAAGGGCAGTTTAACTGGCCAACTCAACAGGGTTGACAGCTTGTGTTGCTGAAATTGTAGAAAACAGTCAGCATCTACTGATGAATTTAACCTCAGTGCAGTTGCAGTCAGCTGCTTCTGCAAACACTGAAATTTAACCCTGCCTGAACAAAGCCTCTTTGCAACTTAAATCCTAAACACAGTGGAGTAAATAGCGGTGCACAGGCATCAGGCTGGCTTCTGCAAAGGCATGAATCTCACCTCGGCTGCTTAACTGCAGGGACGAGGGCTGAACCCTGCCAAAAATTTAGGATATATTCAGATGCAGACCAACCCCTGCCTCCACGCTTTGCCACACGCCTGTTCCAAACTGGGTGACCACTTACACAGAAACCACCTTGCCTCCATTACTAAAAAATAGAAAAAGAAGTGCTGCTGGTAACAGCAGTGGGGAGAAATGGCACTGCCTGTCCCCATTGCTGTCACCAGCATTTGGAGAAAGGGTCCACAGTCTACGAGAGAAAAATACCTGTGTCCCGCACCCTGAACCTATGGCGACACAACTCGAGTGCACTGCATATAAATGCACATCGTATCCATGTGCATGCATGCAAGGGGAGCCCGGTGCTGGAACAAGCCAGGAGAGTGAGAGATGTCCCCAGGCACCTCCATCGTGAGTCTGCCAGGCAGGCAGCGCACCTGAGGAGCAGACCTCCACCAGACCCAGCCGGCACCTGCCAGACAAGCAGGCCCACCATGCCCTGGGAGCGGAGTGAGGAAAGCCAGCTTCTCCCCTTGCCACACCAGACCCACCAGGGCTTGCTCCTGTCCCTGCAGCTGGTGGCTGCAGGGGGGGCATGCCCACCCCCTTCTCTGATGCCAGGTCTCCTGGCAGAGACCACACATCCCATTAATAGCCAAGTACACATGAAATGAGACTGCAAGGTACCCATGTTTTTCACTCTTGTCAAACTCTGATCCAATGCAAGATGAAGTTTTATCATGGTGATGCATTTATATGGGTACGTTTTGTTTCGCCAGCTACCCAAGCAGCTCCCCTGCAGTCAGTAGGAATTTGCTTTTTATTTGCATTTCCTCCTCAGCGCTGGCTTTTCAAGTAAAGCACAAAATGTAGTCAGCACAAGACAGGCCTGAACCGAAACATACCTTTTCCCCACGGGCACAAGTTAACTGGCATCCCTTGCCTCTGCTAATACTGGTCAGAAGGCAGACACGTGGGGAGGACCACTGCCCCGGCACGCCGCCTGAGCATGGGAGCATGGCACACCTTGTGACCTGTGCTTTAAAAAACACTTGCTAATAAATGAGTGCTCCCCCCTACGCCCGACAAACCTGCCATTTAACCCTGCCTCTTGGGGAAT
>NW_009202271.1:24751-73299 GCF_000690835.1 Fulmarus glacialis
ATCACCAGGAGGATGCCTATCTTCCTTTCCTAGAGAGAGAAGTTCAGCTCTGTGTTACCATCTTAAAGTGTCCACAAAGCCCACAGACAGGGAGTAGGGCTGAGATCCTGTCCTACTGGCATCAGCAGCAAAACTCCAGCAGAGACAGTTTTTCACTCTGTTCTCTCCACAGCTGCCAAAGACCTGGTGATAAACACAGTCTGAATTTCATTAGGGTCCTCTCCATTTTGAACCCAGCACACCCTCAATGTTGGCCCTAGGAGTAGGAAGGTTTTTTGTGAAGTTCCTGGAGGACTTCACAAACAATAGAGTAAAAATAAGTAAGAAACATATCAAGTACTTCTCTGTAGTACACTTACAGCTGCTGCTAAATGCTCTTATATAAACCAAGCATTTGAATAAACAACCCATCCCATAAACCAAACTGTGTTAAAACTGAAACACAGCAAGCCGCAGAAGAGATCTGCGCAGAATATATTTGCAACTTGTCACGCTCTATCCATCCCTCTTACCTTCCTGAGCTGCACCAAGTTACTAAACAAATAAAAAATGACAGTACATGTGACTAAATGGGCAGAGATTAAATATAAGAACAATGTAAGTAAATCAAATACATATGATGTGACAGAAATATGAGCTAAGGAAAAAATCCGTTTAGCACACTTAGGGCCCCAGCCATAATGACATTGTCTTCAGTGGGAAGAGATTTCATGAAAAATTCAGGTCAAAATCTGCTTTCAGTTAGTATCAGGATAAAGCCAATTATCTCTGTTGAAGTCCAAGAGATTATCCTGGATTTATATTGAAGAAACAAAGAAGAATTTGGCCAAAGAGGTGGCATAACTAAATTACCAAGGAAGTGGTCTCATAACATCGTCTCACAGGCAAAGATATACAAACATTCAAAGGGCGGCTATGTATTTCCCTCCTTTTGACTCTAAATGGTGATTGCCTTTGAGCTGCCATTTGCCAGAGCACATCATCCCTGGTTTTAAGGATCTTTTCTGATTACTGTAATAAACACGTTACATTAAGCTAAAAGCTGAGTTGAAACACTTAAGAGAAAAATGAAACATAAAATAAGAAGTGAGACCAAGCAAATTAAAAAAGGGTAAATGCTGAAAACAGGCTGTGGTGTTAAACAATAACCACGCAGCCATGCCCCCCCATAGAAGCAGAGAGCTCCCACAGATGACGGCAGTGAATCGACTGGCAACAGGGAGCACAACTGCAGAAAAGGGCTCTCTTCTCAAGGTCTCAGAGACAGCCCACCAACAGAGCTGGACTTCTAGGTATTTCAGTCACTAACAAACAGCATGTCACACTGGAAATGACGCATAAAAGCCTTATTCTGCAAACACTATCTCCAGGCATGGGACTGCACTCCCCAGGTAACCTACCTTATGGTGAGGCTGAACAGAGGGGGTCACACCATGTTCTGGAGTGGGTCCCAGCAAAGCAGGCAACTCAGGATTACCTCACCACATTGAATTCACTGAGTTGGACGTGACTGATTCCAGCCATGGACAGCAGGACATTCAGCAGTATAAATTATTAAAATGTTTCTGCACATAATTAAAAAGTGAAATGCTGTGACAGAGTGGAAGTGTTTTCCCCTTGGTCACAAAAAATAGGTCTGAACATTTTACCACCACATGTCACCATTACACCACCTAAGCTGACGTTCTACACAGCATGGAGCATAGTACTGAGTTAAATGACTTGTGCTTGGCAGGAGACTGCCTCCAGAAAGTGGCTGTGCCAGTCTTGATTTGAAAGTCCGAACTATTCACTTGCCCTAATGTGTAACCATTTTCATTGCTAATAAAAATGCATGCCTTTTGCTTTGTCCCTAAATTTTTAGCTTGTCTGGCTTGCATCTCCCTCCCTTGGGTTTTAGGACACTTTCTCTGCTAGCTTGAGCTTTTAAGGTCTGGTATTAAATATACATAACCAACACTCTTCTTCCTCTTCTTGCTAAGGCCAAGAGATGGAAGCCCCTCCCAAGAAAACTTTTCTCCAGTTTCCCAGTGATTTTCATGGCTCTTCTCTGAAAAAATTTTCAACAACCTTTTAAAAGAAGTTGTTTCCAGTTGTTTTTCCCAACTGGAAGCCACATTCTTGTATCACTCTCCACAAGGTTGTGATAAAAACATAAAATCAGCTCCCTACATCTCTGCACATCCAAAGATCACGCTAGTCCTTGTAAGGATGGGTTTCCTAAAGAGCCTGAAAATTACATAGTTTCGTGGTATGCATGAGTGTGTCTCATCTTGAACACCTCACCTAATTACAATATCACAAGTGCTGTAAGTTTCAGATGTGTTCCCATATGCCTTATGTGAACACCAGAGCAGAGGAGAGATCTGTCTTATGGAGAGGCTGCAACATGGACTCACTGCTTGAGGGACAGTAAGAGCCACAACAGACAGGCTCCATCGTCACTGCTCACTGAACTACCAACACTAGAAGATCCTGTTGTGTTGCATGCCCATTTAAATCATCTGCTGAGTCTGCTTTCTAGGATACTGTTCAAAATTTTGCTAGCGGTATACATGTGGAACAGTCCTGATGAAATGCGTTGTGCCAGGACTCTGAGAAGAGAATGAGGATCTTCAAGATGCCAAGTAACCAGGCAAGGTAATATTATAAACATATTTACAGTTGCATAAGTAAAAAGCAGCTGCAGAAAAGACTCAGCTTGTGATGTGACATGAGGTGCCACAGAAAGACATTTTGCAAGTTTCTTCATTTCTTCTCCCACCATTTCTCCCACCATTGTGAAGACTCAACTATTTCTAAGATCTTGCTAGAAAAAACAGGTGTAAATGGCTGAGTGATTGGTCAGATAGTATACCAAATTTGTACAACGTTTGTCATTCACATAAAAGGAGGGGTGGAATTTCAGAGAGAATCCAATAGCAGGAGAATACAAAATCACTATGAACAGCAGACAGCAAGTCTAGCCCGATGGCCATCGGATTCTGCAGTAGCAGCATCTCTACAGTTCTGCATGCTATTGCCAGAGTAGAAATTTTGGCGCATTGAGATATCTACTCTCTAACATGGCAATAAAAGCCAACAACAACCACTTTTTTTTTTTTTTTTACTTTTAACCTGTCAGCGTTGCCTGGATGCTGAAGTAGGCCAGCCCAGTTCTGAGAGGATATTTCTGATTATTTGATGTATTTATCCCATACGACATTCATTACTCATTATTCTCTATATATTTTTGTGTAGTGCTATTTTTGTTTAATTTTTACCATACAGCAGCAACAAATAGTCATGCAAGACCGGTGCCCAGCTGTTGTAGGTGCAAACAAACAAGCAGCATGTTTTCATGTATATAGTCCACATCTGAGATTCAACTCACACCTCTTTAACAGAAGGAAAATAAGCCGACAGAAAACCCGCTCCTCAAGTACTCTGCTCGAAATGAACGGTGCTGGTACAGGCTATAGAAAACTGAGTATGGAGGATCCACGGAAGAACTAGGTCAGAAAGGCACTTGGGCCTTGTCACATTACCTGTACAAGTATGGCTTCTGAATCACTTTGAATTTTGTTTCTTTGAAAAAGAACAGTTTAATTCAACAGTTGTAAAACAGTTACCCACTGAGCGGCCATCAGTGATTTGCCAGATTTTTCACAGGCATCAAACCCCAAGTGGGCCTTGAGGAGACATTTAATGGGCAAGTTGAATAGGCAGTGGTCTTCCTGGAAGAACTGGAGACATTTTTGAAAGGCAAACCTGTGATCACTCACAGGAATGGCATAATTCCCAGGGATTTCCTCGCTGTCAAGAGCTACATCTGATGATAAATCCAATAAATCTGTGATTGCTGCAGCTTAACCTTTCAGTTGCTTAATTTACAACTTAAATCCTCACAGGGTCTATATTTTAAGCCCCAGAGTTTCTATTGTCTTGGCTGAGAATTAGGCTTCTCTTTGTGACACAGTGCTGCAGCTCCTGGGAGGGTACCCAGTCCTCCCCCACCTGCCCGCAGTGGCAGGGGCACCACAGCTCTTGCCCACTGTAAACTCATTTTGCTGTAGCTGCCGTGGCTCTTCTCTGGCTGAAACTCAAGTGTTTGGTGTCTTTTGGGGTTAATATTTGATTTCTGGTGAGGTGTTTTATCTTACTTTTTTGTTTTCAATCAAACAATTGATTTGCTTTAGTTGGCCAAGATCCTCTCAGTTTGGCTACAGATAGGCATATTGCCATACTTGATTAGATTCTTATAATCAAATAACAACTACTTAATAATAAATTATAATAACAATGCTATCATTGTTTTAAATGCATGAGCTTTATGAGCTAAATTCACCCTTCAGGAAAACAAGAATAATGAAGTTGACAGTTTTTCCAAGCATGAATTTGCCCTTGCATACAAAAACTAAGGCACAGAAGGCCCTCAAGCCTTAGCAACCTGAAACTGTTTTTTATTTCAATTATAAATATATATTAAATATGGATTTTATCTGTTACGTGCTGAAACAACTGGGGTATATCAGAGTAACTGAAAGCTAGATTTGGCACCCTATATTCAGAACAAATAGCAGATATTAATCGCTTTGCGTTTCTCTTTCTATGCTGCTTCCAGCCTACTAACAGCTTTTCAGCACAGTATGGTAAATCAGCTTTAAGCAGAAAACTGTGCTGGAATTTTGACCAAACATTGCCCTTGCAGATGTGTATACACTTAATATGTAAATGCCAATCTCGATGCGCTTCTTCCAAAAGATTAATGATTGTAAAGCTTAAAGGCTGTTGTGTGTGAGTTGTTGTATGAAACCTCTGCTAGTATTATTTTATTGTGGCAAATATGGTCCATCTTCCATGTTTAAGTTAACTGGAGACAATGATCTCACCACCAGCACCCTTCTCTTAGCTCAGACCAGGAAATCCTTTCCCTCAGCACAATACTAATCTTTAGGGATCTTCTGTGCTGCAGAAAGAGAAGCACTCAGAAAAGGATGGGGAAGTACCATGGAGCATATCTCATATAATAGATGCTTGCAGGGGAGAAGGGCTAACAAACATACTGTCTTCCAAGTATTAACTCTTCTCTATCTCTGTTTTCAGAAACAGGCATAGTGCATCCCAGGATGCCAGTACGTTCAGAGCTTGGCCTAAGTGGGTATAAAGGTGGAATTCAAAGGAGATTGCCCTATTTTTGATGTAGGTTTCTCTGCTTTGCTTTTCCCCTTCTCATTTTAAAAGGAAAAGAAAATAATTTTGTACCTTGACATAAGGGAGGACAGAAGGGTTTTACTGGTGGCCTTTCAAAAGGAAATATGAAAAGTAAATGGGAACATTAGAGAAAACATTGTAGGAGCATGACAGAACCCAGTCTTTTATATATCACTTTTAAGCATATTATTTGCCCTTTTCCTAATAATCTTTGTCCTGCTTCAGAGCACCTTTTACAGTTCTATCAGGCAGCAGCACTCTGTGTGGCTTTTCATGAGGAAAGCTGAATCTTATGCATGCCCGTGTTTTCCTTCCTCTGGGCCAACTGAGGTAAACTCCTCCCCTAGAGGAAGGTTCAGCCTCTGCCTGCTTCCTTAACTGCACACATTTATGGCTTTGCCGCTACGTGGTTACTTGCTCTTATGATTCTGTGCGTACCACCCCCCTTTCCTATGGGTTTTGCCATAAGTGGCCTTTAAACACAGAGAAAAGTTACAGGTTTGGTTATCTCCGAGGAGGACCCACAAAAGACACATAAAGACATCGGGCATTGCAAACAAACAAAAGAAGAAACCTTCCTTGCCCTTTGATTCACTGAGAAACAAAATCAGCAGGCAGAAACAAAATCACTCAGTCTTGAGTCTTCCTATACACTGAAAAGGAAAGATCCTCCGCTTGCCCTCTGTCCTCTGGGGACGCAGAAGGGGTTAGCACTAACCGTTTCACTGCCCCAAAGCCCCATGCGACAGGAGAGATGAGCAAAATCGTCGCAAAAGGTGAACGGACCTGGAAAAGAGGCTGTTCCCTTTTACAGGCATGCCGTTCTTCAGCATTTCTGCATCACCTTCCACGGTGAGGCATTTGTGGCTCTGTTTTTGTTTCACTGACAGGCTGGCACACCTCTTTGCTAGGGCATGCCATCTACAGAGCCTTATGGCCCCGTAGGGCATTTCCCCCTTGGCCCCTGTTACACTTTCAGAATCCCCGTGCTTATAGGTAACAAAGGCAGTTGTAACTGGCAGCATATGCATGCAAAGTACACCCAGAAAATTCGTCTTTACTCCTGGGCTGTGCCAGATACCTCTACTGCAGCCACAAGGAGTCAAAAGATTATTACATTATACTAGCTTCAAACAAAAGTCCTACAAGTTCTCACTCATAGGTCATCAAAATGAAGTCACAAAGGGTTTGCAAGCCTGAACATGCTGAGGGTTTTTCAGAATCAGATACTCAACAACTCCAAAGAAAAGATGACTTTTCTTTTGTCTTGTTGCACACGCACTGGAAAAAAATTCTTCCTCTGTTTCCATATGAACACAGCACATGCTTCATTTTTCAAGCTTAAAAAGATCTGCTTATTGTAGACCACACATCACCTCCTCTGCTGACCTGTTCTTCCGTCCTGCATCCTCCAAAGGACTAAGACCGTAGAGTGTATGTTTGTTGTATGATAACAACACAAATTATTCTGTGTGTAAAGGTCATGAGGTTTCTACAGCCTGGGTGACTTCATTCTCCAGGGTCTGACAACCTCCCCAAATCCTAGGGAAGGATGCGAATGTGTCAAGCCCCTTGCATTGAGCTTTGCCTAAGCAAACAGTGGTGCTCCTACTTGGAACTCCTCTGTAAATTATACTAAACTATAGCCCAGAAGGATTTGAGAATGCTTCAAAGCCTTTTTTAAAAGCAGCAGGATAGGTGCCTATTCTAATTGTCCTGATGGAAAACCCAACCTGCCCCATGGATACAGTGAGAAAAGCAAAGCTGTGGCTTCACAATGGGAACAGCAGGACCTTCCCAGATCATTTATCTTGCAAAAAACGTCCTGTATTTTTAATTCTCCCCTCTTGGATCTGCATGTTATTTTCATGTAACGTGAAAACTAACACATCTAGCTAACAGATCTAGCAGAGTATATGAGAAATCTCCTTCCACCCACTTGAGCTCTGGACTGTGTTATCTGTCACTTGAAATTACGTTTCTCTACATTTCAGACAAATAAGGAGGAGGAGTCCTTCTTTGCTAAAACAAGTTTGGTGAGGGAGCAAAAGTCTCAACTATGTACAGCCCCTTGCAGCCGGTCTGCACAACATACAGCCCAGGGCCATTTGCCCTTTAGTGGATCAGAGGTAATGCCATGACCTGTGTGTCCCCGTGGCTGCGGACAGCTAGGCACCAGTTGTTCAGTCAGCATGTAGTCCGCCTGTCCAGCCAGCAAGCCAAACAGAGGTAGGCTTAAAGTAGCAGCAGAGAGTGCCTCAGTTCCACTACAGACAACAAACCAACAGGTCTGTTTCTCAGCAAAGTTCCCTTCAGACATCTGTTTAAATAAGGGCTTCGCAAATTTTCACTTACACATATAAATCCCCTCCCACATACCAATAAAACTTTATTTTAGAGAAAGAGAATGAATACAGATACATTAATCAAAAGTTAACTACACGATACGTCAGCAGCTAATGAAAAACAAAGACCTGTACTCCTTTAGGATAACAACAGCTTCCCACAGGGTCCACTGTGATAATGAACTGTCAGAACCCCAGTACCAACAGCGACAACACAACCAACCAACCACTAAATGGGATCTTTTAAAGCTGCGGCCCATGACGAGGTTGAGGACAAGTTCAGTCTCTGCCAATATACTTTCAGCACCTAAAAGCATCTTGGTTTTGAGTTGATAATTACAGTGTGCTAAGCCAAGCAGCTGTCACTAAGGAACAGGAGCTGCCCAAATGAAGCAAAATGCATAGAAGTTTACTGCTGATTTATCACACAATAATGAACCCAGTTACAGCCTTTTGAGGCATGGAAGTGAAAGACAGAAAGAGGGAGGAAAAAAAGAGGGAGGAAAGGGAGGAAGAAAGAGCTTTGAACATTTTGTTCCAGTCAGTTTCCAAGAAGGAGGAAAACACCAGGCATGATTCAATCGAAGGATGCCCTCCCACAGCCCCGCTGTTCCTGGAGAAGAGGCCACTGGGCTGATACCCGAGACACGTATTTCCCAAAGCACACAGACCCAGTCTTTGCCGAGATGTGAACTCTCGCTGATGGCAGCACACACACATAGCAGGGCAAACAAGAAGAAGAACGGCAGAAATGGCTGAATTAACTTTATTCAGGATCTGACATATGATGTCAGTATAATGAACATGACCTAAAGAAGAGCGTTACACTCATAAGCAGACTGAGTTGGCAGCTCTGACCAATTAGTACCGGTTAATTTCATGGTGATAGCTAGTACACACGTATGATATTCTGTAAAAGCTTAATAGATGTCACCATAAATCATAGTCACCTTTCTCCCCTGCGCTCTTTATATTTGGAAAGTACTTACAGTTGAATCTTCCGTAATACTTGTTGTAGACTGAAATTAATGCAAATGTAATTCTGGCAGTCTCTGCAAGAAACCAAAAATGCATGGACCAGAAAAGTTCTCTTCTCGCCTAGCATCTATATGACTGTTGCTTTTAAAAAACAAAACTGTTTTGGTCCAATGATGTACACCATGATATTTACAGCAACTGTAAGAACAAAGATAGGCAAAATGTAGGGTTTTTTTCCCCTTCCTTCTGAAGTTCAAGTTCTCTTCTACAGCAATAAATACCAGCTGCCTACATACTCATGTTCTTGGAAAGCATTTTGAGAAGCAGTAACGAACACAAATGGTTGCTACATTTGTTGAACTGTAATGGCAGAATACCCCACGTGCCTATCAGTAAAGGAAATATTAAAAATTACCATCATTTTTATTGTTACCAGTGAAACAGCTGGATTTTTGTCTCAAGTTGCTCGGAACTGGCACTTGCAGCTAAGGAAACGGGTGTTGTCCGTTGATATGCACGCTGTCTGCACTTAACTAAAACACTGAGGTACACAAAGTGTTATTGTTAGCCCTACAGACAAGATGTCACCAGGGTACATTAACAGACCACTTTACAAGTAGTGTTGATTAACTGCTGCCTCCGGCAAGATGACCACCAGCAGGAGGGCAAGTACAGACCTGCTTTTAGAAGGGACTGGTCTGAAGCCTGTTGCGGAGCTGGAGGACTACTTTGCCTTTTGGTAGTCCAACATCCACAAAACGGTCCTCAAGCAATTTCCAGGACCCTGTGTATCCACCCTGCCCTTCTGGTCAGAATTTTAGGGAGAAGAGGAAGGGTCAGAAGCTAACATTATTTAAAAACCAATTTCAAGATTTATTGGGTAGTTTTTCCAGTGTTTTCCCACGTACAACTCTGAACTAACTTACAGACTAGTGTGTTGCTTTCACCATTGCTTCTGTCACGTTTATTCTTCCCTTGTAACATTTTCTTCGATAGGAGAATGGTAATTCAGCCACATGTTCCAAGAATATAACAGGCTCTAACTGCAAAAATAACCATTACTGATTTGCATTTTTCCTTACAGAGAAACCACAGAGAGGCAACATTGTTTGCTTCTGAAACCTAGACATATAGACACACATAGAGATGAAAAGGTGTTTATCATCAGCACTTTGGCAAACAACTCTTACGAGCCTTCTACTTAGTGATCCCTTTATCATTGCTTCCCCCACCCAGAAAATAAGGCCAGAAATGCTTACCAAGCTATTTTCATAATAGTGTGGGGGGTGTTTAAATATTAATTACTTTCTATTTGGACAGTGTCACAAAGCTATAAAGTGTAAGTTTTGTATTCATCGAAGTTGTTATTTGGTATATTTTGAAAACAATGGTTCGAACTCCTTGCTGTCATCACTTTCTTAATTTCAAAATCTCAAGTGGAAACTCTTCAGATATGCATTTGGCTGCAATGAATACTTTCTTTTATTTTTACAGATTCTGGCCTCCTTATAGTTTAAGTGCATTATAACACAGTCAAAAATAAAAGCAACTGGAAAGAAAAAAATACATTCAGAAAAAAGATTTTACAACAACTCTGTTTCTCTTGCATTGCCTTAAGTGTTATCACGTATGCCACGAAACTAATCCTGCTCTCACTCACAAAATGTAAACTGGGAAACTCAGTGGAGTCCTTCTAGATTAACAGTCACAAAGAGAAGCTGCTGAAGAAAGCAATTAAGAAACCCACAGCATTCCCTAATTTAAGACAAAACAAAAAAAGACTTGCCAGGAACAAAAGAGAATGTGAGGTCTGTTGTTTAGCTAAGTGCCCTAATTCTTTGCTCATTCCAGTCTGTATGTTGTTAGTTTACAGTCTTTTATGTACTATTCTGCATAAAAATAAACAGGCCCTCAGCGATTAATATACCACAACCAGCACTTCAAAACTACTTGCTGTAGCTCCCTTTCCACACCTTCATAAACGTAAACAAATAAAGATTTCTGAACAGGAGCTACTGGAATCATTTTCCTTCATATTGTGCCAAGCAGGCACCAGAAATGCCAGTTGCTGTAGAAATTGGGGAAAATGGTAAACTGCATCCTAATGAGGGCTATTCTAGCTAAGCATCTGAACAACATCATTGGGAAAAATCTCTTCTCAAGACTACTCAAAAGGTATTTTTGTCCATGATGAACCAAGTTGAAAGCTAGCTACAGTAGCTAGGAGCAAGTGGCTTGAGAACCTGCATTATCCCTGCTACTGCACAAAAAATACTGTGCTTCCACATACGGACCTTGGTGAAAGCCCTAGTTACGGACAGCCATGACGACTCCTGCTCCAGTACAGCGTTTTCAGTTCAAGCCCAGCCTTGCAGGAGTCTGATACAACTTTCCCAAATCAGTGACAGGCTTGTCACTGACATCGAGGGGAACCCGAAACAAGCAGTCTCACAGAAAAGAGGGACATCTTGCCTCAGAAATACCTCAGAAATTGGACAGGTTATGAGTTTGAATGAAAAGACAGTACATACATAGCAAATGTGCTATATGCTGCAGCTTCCCACTCAGTAATTCATATCTGCAGATATATAGGAGAGGAGGATCATCAACACCATGGAGTTTATTGTCTTCAGTGAGAAGTGCAAGACTGAACTGCGGATGGGCTTGAGAAGGAACACAAGGGAGAGATTAAATACGGGCAGGGTGCAGTATAAACTCTGAAAAAAAGGAAACAAAGATGACTAAACTGTTCCAGTTCAAAAGAAAGGGAATCTCCAGAACTCAGTTGATTAGTAGTGCTATTCAGATTTTCTCCTGTTTTCTTACTTAAGCATTTTAGGTCCTGTTAATTTAGATTTCTTCATCCTGAACAGTCTGTTACAGCTGCTCAGGATCAAGCTAAACATCTGCCCTGGAAAGACTTCCCTTAAAGATTTTATACAACATTTTAATTAAATGCTATCCTAGTACAGCAAGAATTTGTCCATATCCAAACCAACGTTAGAGCTACTTGTTTCTGCACAGTGATGTTTTTTTCTGTTACACTAGCCAATCATATTTGGGGTATGCTTAGACAAAAAAAGACAGAAACTTTTGCTAGCTTATTTATCACTACTTCTTAGTGACTCAACTTTATTTTGATGCCACATATTGCACAGCTGCCAGCCTGTTGGAAACATTTCTGCATCCCATTTGATTAGTTATCCTAAAATTTCAAATGCTTGTGATCTCTTACGGAAGTTTGCAGATGCAGTTCCCTCACCCTCCCCAGCTGTAGCATGACAATGCATGCCAGAACACAGGCTCTGGCACAGACTTTGGAGACGGATGTGGAAAGGTTACACAATTTTGCAATAAATTCATTATGATCAAGCAGCACCAGTTAAAGCAATCACTCTCCTGGCCAAAGAAATAATTGAGGAAAAGAAAAACAAAAAACCCAAGTCTTCGCTTTTCTGATGTCCTGTTGCATCAAAGCACAGGTTGCAACAAGCTGAGAAAGTGTAATGTGCTTCAACGTCTTTTTCAGTTGCTATGGTACAGTTTCTTATGGAAAATTCCTTGTTCTGCGTGATGTTTTTCCTGCCTCATTTGGGATGGCAGAACCGTTCCTTGTGTCACCTGAGAAACCGGGCTGTCAGTTTCCACCTATTGGTGAGAAAGAAACTCATCAGCAGCAGAACTCAACGGAAAATTCCTCAGGTAGAAGTTTCTGCGCTGGAGGCCAACATGACACCAGGGAGGAAGGACAGATGGGTCAGGGGCCAAGGGGGCCACGCAGGAGATCTGGCTTCCACCTCAGGGTCAGCCACAGATTTCCTGCGTGAGCTGGGGCAAGGGATTTAATCCCTGGGACTCCCTGCTCGTGCAGGCAGGACAACAAAGCATCCTTCCCCCATTCTTCACCCTGTGCGTGAAGCCCCAGGTCTGTAACCTGCCCGCAGGCCAACCAACTAGCTCCAGGTTACAGGAGCGGGGCCATAGCCCAAAAGCTCTTCAGGCAGGAGAGTTATTTGCAGCTGCGGAGTTCCAGAATACTTTGCACAGTGAGGTTTTGTTTGGACCTTGGGGCTCTAAAGTAACGCACGCAAATAATAATGAATAATTGCATTGTTCTCCGCTCTTAAGGAAAACTCTTGCGCTCTTAGGCAAGGAGGGAAAACTCCAGCTTTACTGTGCAGCAAAGCAGGAGAAAACATTTGGCTTTTAGAGGAGATCTGCAATCTATTTTCTGCATAGATAATACCAAAAATTGCCAGAAACACAGCATAAAAATGGTATTATAGCATCACACTAGTGATACAAAGCAATCAGGGATAGGGCCTTTTCACTAGGGGAATTTCTTTTATGGATTAGTTGGAAGTAATTCGACTTTAATGAGACATTTTTCCTGCTGGAATGTTTTTCCTTGCAAACAAAAAATAATTAAATTCCATCACTTTTGATTCATGACAAAACCAAAGCATGGTTAAAAAAAAAAAAAAAAAAGGCGTTAACATTTCAATGCTGTTGGATACCTGCTGTACTTCAGAATGCCGAAATTCCCATGGGCTCCCTATGGTGATGAGAAGAGCTTTTGACCTCTCTGAGGAAATGGGTTTTGAAAATAATAAATGCATAAGTGCTTGAAAAGGGACTCCTTTAATAATGTCTATCATGAGAATGAAAAGCATTCAAGATGTGACAATGCAATTGCACTCCATGGGACAAATTTTCTGTTGGTGCCAGTATTTAAAGCTCCATTGACTTCAGTGGAGTTTCACCCTTTAATACAAGAAGGTTTGGACTTGTTGCATATCACCTGCAGTTACATACAACCACTTTTGTCTTTTAGAGTCCCTCCCCTTCCCAGATAAGTTCAACAAGAAAATTAATGGTAACAGGTGTAGGAATGAAAGAAAATGTGCCAAATATTAATTGAACACAAGTCAGGACATTCAAAATTTTGATTCCGACAGCACTGATTTCAGCATAAAGCCAGTTGAAAAATTAGACTGAAAAATGCTAATGGTGTAAAATAAAGTTTCAAAGATTTGGCAGCAGGAAAATGTTGATTTTCAGTTACCTTTTTGGCTTTCTAAAACAATGAATGAAATTCAACATTCCAAAGTGGAAAAAAGCTTTTTTTTTCTCCCCACAAAACACCCCCCAAAAAAATCTTATCCATAATTTTGAAATATTTGTCCAAATAAACTTTGCATTTTAAAATACCAAATTATTTAAATTTTATTGAAGATGCACATTTTTCCATTTCAAATTTCAATTCAAAACTTGAGACAAAATTGAATCAAGTGCCCTCTGCTTTAACTGACATTCTGATTCTAAAGCAGAAAGTAATTTTGAAAGCTGAAATCTCCCATGGGAGGAAAATTCTATTTTTGAACAGCTTTACTTCTGTGCATTTAAAATCTCAGCTATTACCCTGGAACTTTGGAGGGGGAGGAGTTGTACTGAAGATGGAATAATTCAGTAAAGGCTGCATTATTCTGGTTGTATAAAGTGGTAAAGGCACTAGGACCTTCCTCTCTCACATTGCATTATGGTGGAGGCACCACTCTTTCAAGGCTATCATCAGATAAAGAACTGGATGCCCATCTCATACAGAAGCCTATGCAGAATACTTGCACATCAGTACATTGCTCCACTGATCATTATCCTCATTCTTATCCAGAGATTTGACTCCCAAGAAACTTATCCGATAAAAATCATGTGCAAGTGGGAAGGATGTGGAGAACGGAAATTAAAACTCAACTTTAAGCATGTCAAAGTTGCACGCTTAATGACATTACAGAGGTTTGAATGAAAACCCAAGAATTGAATACAACTGACTTTTGATAAACTTTATGTCCTGATCTGAATGCTGTGAGTTAAAAGTAATTGCTCAGAAAATCTATCCCCGACTGAATAAACTTATAATCATCAAAGGATTCTGCAATTTAATTCCTATGCTACTGCATAGTGCTACCGCACTCATCAACGTACAAATGCTTTGGAAGTGCAAGTTTTGCATACAGCAGTATTTTTGTGCTAGAACCCACCATTTGGATTATGATGGGCCATCTCATCTTCAGTAAGGTTGGTGCTGTTACATTAATATTCCTAATACAAAGAAAATCCACAGAATGGCTCATCTGCTTTTCACCAACCAATGCAAATCATCTCTTAAATATCCAGTCCCTTTGATAATCACAAGCACTGCTGTTACATTTCCCTTACCCCAGCACCCTAATAATCTTTCTCCTCATACCTCCAGCAGCACAAGTAGCAGCTGGGGTCTGGAGGTGGGAGGCACGGACAGGTACAGAAATAAACAGTGACACAGAAGAGCTTTTTGTTCTTCAGCTGTCTTGTACTCTATTGGTCCTTTCACACTCCCCAAAGATACAAGACATTTTATAATTATGACCATAATGAAATGCCATCAGAGATTCAAGAGGAATTCCCTCCTGAACATCTAGAGAAGCAATAAACATCTGTTTAAAAGCTATAAAACCAAATCAACAAACAGTTAAAGCCGCAGATATACGGCCCTGCAATGCCGACCTCCAGTTCTCTTCACTGAGGCTCCAGAGGCGTGTGGATAAAATTCCCTTCCCAACCCGACCTGGATATTCAATTAGTTGGCTGTCAGGATGAAATGCAGAAAAGAGGGAAACCTCGATGAACACATCGGCCTACTAAAAGGCAATTAAAAAGATCCTTAATCAAACACTGCTGCTTTTAACAAGTCAGGTAATGTATCAAAAGCAAAGCCTGTTTGCCCAAATCCTTTTGCTCCCTGAATCCAAATCCTGAAGTCACGCTGTCAAGGAGGGCAAAACGTAGGTAGTGACTTTAATTGCTTGACCTTTGGAGCAGTACAGCTGCAAAATATTGGCTTAATTAGAGTAAATGACCAACAGGCCTACCCTTTTGTCTTTCTTACCTTTTATTTCCTTTTTCCTCCCCGACCCTTTCCTTCCTTCTCTTTGTCTGGGAGAGGGAGATTTGTACACATCACTGTCTCACAGGGTGCTACTTCTTACTGGAGCCCTCTCTGGTTATTGCTTGGTTACATGCAAGCCGCAGGCTTTTGTATTTTCTCTGCAGTTTCCCTATTGTCTGAGCATGATTTATCTGCTTCATCTTTGTGATGCTGGTTCGGTTTTGTCCCATCTAATGAGTTTTATTAGTAATTGTGTCTCAGAGTTTATATTTATGATGCCATGTGTAGAACAGTGTCATCCTTAACAACATGCTTACTAGCTTAGACAACACCTAGAGGTAAGAGTATTTTCTCCGTGTTTGCAACACGGGAGGTATTCCGTGTAGCAAAGCCTGAGGATAGACAGTGAATTCTGCCCATACAGAACATCTGCCTGTTAAAGGTAACAAGCAAAATGTTAAAGAGTCTGCATTGCCTTTCCTTTCGTCCATAATCTTGCTATAAGAGACTGAATATATTAATACACTTCATATTTTTTGCATTCATGGGTACAGTGTGCATTTCATAGGTCTTTATACTATTTTTCCCTGACGCTTTGCTCCACCACCTTTCGTTGGGTTGAAGAGGAGGAGTGAAGAAGCTTTTGTCTCCTATGAATCAAACCATCACCTTCTATGGATCAGATTGAGTACTAGCTGCCCAAAAGCACAATTTTATTTACAGTCATTCTACAGCTTGCACAACTTAAACAACATCACACACCAAGAACCTCAATAATTCAAGCGTATCAGGATGCAGAAATGCTTAGCTTGCATTAAATGGCTCATTAGTTTACTTAAAACGAACAACCCAAAAGCTAATTCCAAATACACTCTTGTCAGAGACAATGAGGTTTGTCACAGATGAGGTTAGATAAGGCTTGTTCCATGACAGAATCTGAGATACAAAGAAAACAGTGCTCGCTGTTTTTGGCTCAAATGTGTTTAAAGGCTTTGATCTATGGCATTCTTAGCCTGATTACCCACAGAGTTAACATGCCATGCAAAATTCCAAGTCCAGCTCAGCACTGACACGGCTTCTAAGGATCTGCCAGCAGAAAGCAGCGCAGGGATGATGGGCCCAATACTTGTGACCACAGAGGGTTTATACCCAAGCTTGTAAACTAATACTTCCTTTTCTTATAATAAGAGCGTGGAAATCTAGGAAAGATTTAAAGTCAGCATTGCTCTCTTTCCTTAGACTGCATTTCCATTTAAGTAATTGCCCTTCTTTCTTAAAAATGAAAACTCCCGGCATCGAGAGATGTTCTGCAGCAGCTTTGTTCTTAGCACTTCTCTGAATTCGTCTTGTATTTCTGAGGGGGATTCCTAAAAAAGCACTCTGCAAGAGGAGGGAAATTCAGGGGACCATTCTGACACAACTTTTCTGCAGTCTGCTGCCGCCGTATTTCTTTATCATAGGGCAGACACTAGTCTTTCAGACATTCAGCTGTCTCCCAGCAGAGCCTCTGGCTGCAGTCATGGAAGAATCAAAGTTTCAGGAAGACAGCTCTTGAGATGGTTTAGCTAATGAATACTGTGGATTTTAAATGTATGTTTGTATACAGTATACCCATAGAGAAAGGTCAGAGAAAGCGTAACAAAACGTTTCTTAGAAGCTTTTATGGACATTTGGATGGGATCACTGGTCTGATGAGGCCAAGAACTCACTGTGGGTGGGCACAGCCTTTCATATATATGATAAAAAATAAATACCGCACGCTCAGGCAGAGAGCGTCCCAAGACTAGACCAAAACAAATAAAATTCAAAGATTTTTCTGTGCACTTTCTCTCCACCCAATGCTTTTCTGTGCTTTTCCCATAGAAAGTGCTCTACATATTTCTGTGCGCATATTCTGTCAATAAACAGAAGCTGCAAAGTTGAGCAGCTGTCTTCTGCAGGAGCAATGAACACCTGCGTGCTTTGTTCTATCCTGAAACCATCCTATCTTGTAGTCAAGAAAATTTACCAGTCCAAGATAAATCTCTTACCAGTTTAATGTTGCCATTTACCACAGCCCTGTTTCAGATTCTGAGGGTAAACTCAAAACACACAGAGATCAATAGGCTGGAAAGACTCACGTTGATTAAAATGGGAAATCAATTCTGGATTGGGCCTCTAGAGGAAAGCTATCACTGCAAAGAAAAGTTGAAACTTCTCTCTTCTTCCTCATTTCTGAAAGACATACTTTATCTTGCACTGTATTTATTCCTCAGTGTGGTACAATTTCAGGGATCTCTAAAATGCTGCCATTAATAGAGGCAAAAAATTGTAATCTCAAAGTGCAATACAAGATTGTGATAAATGTGCGAAACCAATTGAGCGAGGAAACGTGCTGCATGAGAATGCGTAATGCAATGAGTTGGGAAATAGTCATCTTCTAGTAAAAAAAGGATTGTTGCAAACAGCTGAATTCAGATTAACTTTCACAAGGATTCACTGCATCTGCAAGGAAAGCAAAAGACTTCTGCCTTCCTCTCCAGAAGCTAAAGCTAAGACAAAAAGGAACTATGTTCTCCAAGAAGGACCATGTGAATTTGTGGCTTAAGCCTGTGCTCCTATACTACATCTTCAGGATGAGGACTGTGATTTACTGTGTCTGAAACCACACCTCACTGAAAACATGCACCTGATGTCTCCTCTCAGGGTTAGGCACAAGACTGAAAGGACCCTTCCTGCAAGGTTGAGTTGAGCGCAGAGCTTTTGGGCTTCATGTCTGATGCCTGCTGGACCTGGCTGTGGCAGCTGAA
Organism: Fulmarus glacialis; assembly: GCF_000690835.1. NCBI lineage: Eukaryota > Metazoa > Chordata > Aves > Procellariiformes > Procellariidae > Fulmarus > Fulmarus glacialis. The sequence continues at coordinate 42,982 of NW_009202271.1, forward strand.
GGGGTCCAGCCTGCAAATCCAACCTTCCCAGTGGTGGCCAGAGAATTGATGCGACTTGAAGTCAAAGGCAGTTTACACCTGTAGCCAGCCATGGGCTGCAGGAGCTGAAGGATGGCGAACTTGCCTCTGCCTATTTCCCCTGCTGCAGAGGGGTGGGCAGCAGTCCCTTCTCCAGGCACGTTGTGAATGCGGTGGGGGTTCAGAGCCCCCGGTACAGTACCAAAGGCTCACCCCGGTCATTACATTGGGTGCAGAATGCCAACGCACCTCTGATGATGCTAACACTGCTTCACGTCGTTGCCTGCCAGGACAGATGAGCATCAGCTCTCTGCTGCAATGGCTGGGGGTGCTAGCAAGCCGTGAGCCTCTGGCCTTTTAGCTGCTTCTGATCCCTCTTCTCCTCTGGTCTCCCGGTCCTGAGGGTTTTGGCCACAGGAGGATAGAAATATGTTGCTGTTAATGTCAGGGAAGCTGCTACATACCATACAGGGAATATCTGCTGGTTTATTAGACAGAGTTAATATTTAAAAAAGGACATCAATCTTTATGTCACAGAGCATAAGCCAATCTCTACGTGTTGGAAGACCTGAAAAAAATATACTCCTTAAGGTTTACGAGATACTTATTTGGTGAAGGGTGGCTAATAGGTACAGTACCAGCCATTTTTAGGTACCTGGAAAATTACTACTGAGATCCACTGTAGCAATTTGTCCACACCCAAACTGAGCAGATACAGTATGCAAAATGAGGTGAGAACTTACCATCAACACAGACAGGAACAGTATTGATGGGCAATGATAACACAAATCATTTTACTCTCACCTGATGATACAGCACCTTTGTGCACTCCCTGTTGCACAAGTGAACTTCACAGACTGAAGCATCACAAGCACATGCCAACACAGACAGTCCCGGAAAGAGCAACCCTGTGTAACAGCGTATTTCCACTTCTAAATCAGAGGATGAAGAATGAGCCCACTTTACTACCCAAGAAGGAGCTTTTGAAGGCTTTCCCGCACAGTGCTGATCAATGCATTTCTGTCTGGAGGCAATCCCATTGCTATTCCAGTCTCAACAGTCTCTTGAGTGAGACTGCAAATACTGCAAAACAGTTGCTTTTCTTCTGATGAGAATAAAACAGGGACAAGACAAATCATGTCCTCCTGCACAAGCAGTCGGAGCAAATCAGTCATGTATTGTTCTTTCTCTGCCAAAGGTTGAGACTGGGGTTCTTTTGTTTCTTTTCCATTTGTTTCTCCCTTTTTCTGTTCCTCCCTACTTTGTGTGGGACGTGTTCCCCTTGATGGGTATTGGTTTCAGTTGTTTTTTTTTTTTTTTTTTTCAGCCACAGGCCTTCCAAGTTGTGGGCACCAAAAAAATGAGAGCACATCCTTGAAAGACAGCCTAAGAAACCAAATCTAAACAAATCCTAAGCAACACTCAGAAATGAGAGGAGCTGTGTGGGAATGGCTTCAGTTCAGAAAGTTTCTAACTGAAACTGTAGCTCAAAGAAGTATTCATAAGCAGTTGAAAATTCTGTCAAATCTGTATTTCCCTCAAAATGGTATAAATTGGAGATTGTTGGAAGTTAGATTTGGCTTCTCACTATCCAGTCTTCGGAATAAATAACCACGTGACAGAGACAACCACCACGTCTTCCATTCTTTCTTTCCAGTGCTGTGGGAAACAAACCAAGGTGGGAGGAGGGAAGAGGGGAAGGAAGTGCTACCGTGAAGACAGCTTCACTTCCCATCTCCTTAACTCTGACTCCAGCCCTCCAATACAACTCAGTGCTGCTCAAAATATCCTCTTGGAGACTGAAAGCCTTTTCGAGCACTCTGTGACTTGTACAATTACTGACTTTCAACAGAGTTTCCAGCAACCAGTTTTCAAAGGCATTGAGGTAGCTAAAGGCGAAGCAATCATTTACTGGAATTGTCCAAAGTATTAAGCTGACTTACACTCTGATTTCTATTGACCAGACTTTACACTTCCAAGCTGTTCAAGGGGCTTTTTAGAAAAGCAGTTAGTCGTTGATTTAGCACCTGAATGCCTTTGAGATGCTCCTTTCATGTGCCTAGCTGACATCTGAGAATGGAATCTAGATTCCCCAAATGCAGAAATTTAAAAAAAAAAAAAAAATCCCTAGAGAGATTATTAGTTACACAGAGATATGCTGCGATTTAGAGAAACAGGCAATAATTGGTATGCATACACCACGTATTTTTTCTAAATGCAAACAACATCCCCATGCAACATGTTTTCCATTTAAATGTTTAATTGCCCCCAAAAAGCTAATGAGCAAGTCGCTAGCCAGAGGTACTGCACAACTTTTCATCAACAGAACTTTTAACAATTTCAGACCTGGTTACAGGGTCTTGAATTAGGTTATTTGACACTTTTTTCCCCTGCAGGGGTTTTATACTTCAATCACAGTGATTACCCTGCAATCTGCAAATAATAGTCTTCAATTATTATGGGCATTGATGGGCTAGAGATATGACCAACCCAGTGTTCACTTCATACCAGATCTGTACTCCCCATGACTTAATCCACGTACTGGCCTTTGAAGAGCGATAACCCGTTCTCTGTGGAATTTCCTGCTCAACCACAGGCTGAGAAATTCATACTAACCCTCACAGCCTGGGAATTACTGAGCTCAAGGGTTGCCTGTCTCTCCTTGGCCCCGCAGCCATAGTCCCACTAAGCAGAGGTCCCTTCGGCATCCTTGGCAGAGAGAGCAGCTGGTACTGAAAGGTGCTCTCGCTTCTGTCCAACAAACCAAAAGAAAACTAGCTTAAGGGAAAGTGAGAAAGCTCTAAAAGATGATTACAAAGATACATTTCAGCAGGTGGGTTTTTATTTGTGTTAATTAATGATGGAAGCTTGTTCCTGGAATTGTCTACTCGCGTCACCATATTTTTTAGATGAGTAAAAAATGCTGAGCTCAAGTATTTTTTTATGCAGAATATATGTCTAAACTAAAACACGTGTATTAATTAAACACCTTCCAGTGAGAAAAAACCAGCCTTATCATTTTTCCCCAAGTGCTGTTGTGGAAAATGAGAAGCTTGTTGAGAAGCTTAATTAACAAGTTAATGCTGAAAAAAATTATTTGAAGAATATTACAGAATATTTCAGAATATTACCAACTGTGTTACTTTTATCTCTGACAACACTTTAAATGGCTGTTAGGTTCCACTTGCCGCTGGCTTGTCCTATGCCCATAACACACACGCAGCTAAGCCTGAGGAGCTCCTCAGCAAAACCCTGTCAAAACCAAACCAAACGTCCTTGGACCTTATGAACCGTGGTGGCATTTTTTCTGGGAAAAGTTTCTCAAGACAGAATGATAATCAAGCTGCACAGACCACAAAATAAAAAAGGTTTGGGAGATTAGGCACCCCAGAGCAGCTGATAAGTACTCCTGCTTGCATGGGGAGACGGGGCAGGGGCGGGAGCACAAGCTTCCCGCATCCCAGCCGCGTGGATCCACTACCAGTGGGATGCGGTGGGGAAAGCACTCTCTCGCAGAATCTGATAGCCAGAGCACAGATGATGTAGGAAAAGAAGGGACAGAGCAGGTGAACTGCTGGGCGCGTGGGCTGCCATGCAAGCCAATACACCCTCATTCATACACAGAAACACATAAATAGGAGGGGCGTGCATATATTCAGAGTGGGTCATCGACCCTTCTGCAGTTCGGATGGCTTCAGGCATACTGTAACCCATCGCCATCCAGAGCCTCCCTGCATTGCGCAGATCTGCAAACTTGCAAAGCCGACCGCACAGTCTCCTCCAGGACACAAACTGCTAAACTGCCCTCAAAAGTCACAGTCTCAAAGCACTGACAGCCTTAATTCCTCAGAGACAGCTGCCAGGGAGAGGTGTGAAGATGTTACACACAGCTGAAAAACAACATGGCTCACATTGCAACTGCGGTAAACACTACCCTGTCTTAACCGATGCTTGTTGTGGACAACCATATTCCTGATCATTTTCTCCCAAAACTCATCTTTGGGTGAGCTTGTGCTCAGGCAGGGCTAACTGCATTTTACACACTCATGTTTCTTAATAACAATGCACTTGCTTGGTGAGGAACTCAAGAAAATTAGAAGTGGGGTTTATGAAATAATTTTGGCTACAAAGCTATTTGATTTATTTCTGATTTTCTTGTACTTTAGTATTTATTAGAGTTAAAATTTCTCATTTTATTCTTATTTATACTACCTTGCTTCTCTGGGATCTGTGTTTCTTATTTGGCCAAAACTCTCACTGACACAAAAGAATAAATCCAAGGCCCAATCCTGCTCCCATGCATAGGCTCATGATAAGGAGTTTTTCACAATGGATTACTTTTTTTTCCCATTTAGCTTGAATATAAGTACTACCCATTTAACCTCCATCATGCTATTTTCCCATTACGCTTTTACATACATATGCAGGTTACTGTATATAAAATCAACATCCATAAAACTTAGAATGCAGCACAGAGCCTGAAAGGCATAATTTAATCATTACAATATAAATGGTGTCATTTGTCATTTACGTATTACTGATTTAGCTACATATTTTGGTGCCAAAATAGTGTATGTATTTCTGTATTGTCAAATGACAAACTGAATGTAGCGATGCCACTGAGATTACACCTACTAAAAAGCACCATGTTGGTTTTTTTGATCTTGACTAATACCCTAATTGCAGAGAATGCTTGCGCATGTGTTTAATTTCACTTCCTCTTTCATAAAGTCCTTAAGTGTGCTCTTCACATGAAGCCCATGGTTGGACTTGATGTTGACAGTGCATTTTAGTGCTTTGCTGAAGAAGAACAGTGTGTTTATCTGAAGTTTACCTGACAAATTTGCACAAGAAGGTACACACTCTACCTGAATTTTGACACTGGACACTTCCCTGAGAGTGCATATTTCATGCTGCCTTGCTTCATACTCTTCCTCTGTAATTGAAATGCATACTTTGGATCTTCATTGCTCAGATCTCCTTCTAACATCCACTATTTAGCCAGAAGTATGTTTCATGTGCTGTATTTCCAGGTGATAAAACACTCATGCTATTCATAAAGCAATGATCAGAGTCCAAGCTGTTCTTTCTTGCAGTTGCATTTCCAGCATTTGGACTCTCAGAGCAAGTAGTTTACTGAATAATTCAGGTTACAGAACAACATTCCGTGTGATGAAATGCAAATATTTTGCTGAAAGCATGATTTCTTGCCGTTTTTGTTAGATGTAAATGGACTTCATGGACAGATCAAAACTGCAACACAAGTAACTACTGGCGGCAAAAGTGATTCTAAGGGTTCACCTCTACACTAAATGTGGAAATATTCCTTTCTTTCCAATTCTGAATTTTTAAGGAGGTAGAAACTCATACTTTTCAAGTTGAAGGTTTCTGCCTTTGGGAGAATTTCTTCCATCTGGTTGGAAAACAAAAAACTGCAGCTCTGGTGAGTCTCAGCATGAGCAGCAGGAGTTAAAAAATCTAATTTCTCATGAATTTATTTATTCCCTGTTACATTTTATTTGTTGGGCAAAGGAAATATGTGACCACGTTATTGGGAAAAATATCTGAGACTCAATATGCTACGGTCTGGGAAACACATCTCTCGCCAGTTAACAAAAGTCAAATGCAACTAATGAAATACACCACTGATGTATATGGCTGACATTTCTGACATATGTATGACTTGATGAACAATTGCAAAGACACACATTTGAAATGGTGACCGCAACCAGGGATTAAAACATGCAATCAAACTACAAAAGTATTTAGTCAAGATGATAAAATATACCTTCATATATCTTTATATCTTTATTCAGCCAGTATTTCTCTTATACTTTTACCTAGCCAATAAAATATCTTCAGAGTAAAGCACACAATGGGATCAGGACAAGCAGTAAATATAATATGTATATCCCTCTTTGTAATCTCAACCTCATTCATGTTTGGCTTTCAGCATCTAAAGATTTTTGGTTTTCAGCATCTGAAGTGAGTGCCCTGTTAAGCCTCCCAGCCTCTGAATCCCGAATGTCAGGATTGGCAATTTCAGCTTGGACAGCGAGTCTGGATTCCTCCCAGTCTGGATTTCACTAGGATTGATCAGTTTTGCTCCTCTGCGTTCTGGCTGTTGAGGTTATGGTGTCTTTTATAGGAAAATGAGCTGCTTATAAATTTTCAGCTCTGCGAACTTTGGGACTTGATGGAAAATCCGCAGGCTTAGGGCTTAGCTGGCTAAGAAACTACTACAGCAGGCTTTCTTTTGTGGTCAGTCAGATACAAAAGCCTTTCGAAAGAGATGGAAATGCTGACAGAGTGTTTCTCTTGGGAGACCCTTCTTTTGTGCACAGGGGCCAACTCAGTCTATTTTTTACCTTGCAATGTGTGTCAAAAATTACCTGTTCCTCAAAACTGTAGGAAAGTGTAGGGTGACAGATACAACCTGGAACACGCCATAGTTTGTACGGGGGGAATAAAGTCAAATGGAGATCGTCCACTGCAGGCAGTCTGCTCATTGCACATCACTATTTTCTACAGGACACCGTACGTGCAGGATGAGCAGCACGTGGAAATGAACAAATCTGCTGCTCTGGGTCAGAGGCCTGGCAGATCCCTGCAGCGTAGAGGCTCTCTTGGTGAATTTCCTTTTTGCCTGCTGCTTTCGTATCACCAGACTCTCACGTCCCCGCTCTGCAGTGAGAGCCCAGGCACCCAGCAAGGAAACACGTGTGCTGGGGCCAGGCTGTGCTGTGGAACTCCTGGGGCAAAGATGCCTGAGAAATACAAAGCGGGTGACCACATCCCCTCCTTCTGTTGAACCTACCCTGGAAATACAGACAACTACTTCTTTTTTCATATCAAATGGCCCATTGCTAGTGATCCAAGGGCTGGGGAGAAGGTTGTCAGCCCACTCCAAAATGAAGAGAAACCAGTCTGCCTTGCCGGGTGTGAGTGATCAGAGCCACGGAAACAACTGGGTATTGAACTACAAGTAGCTGCACCCTTCCATAAACGGCCTGGGAGATGAAATGCAACTCAGCGGGTGCCAGCATCTGGCTGCTCCCCACTGGTTTCTGCAGCAGCTGTGCCAGGGCCATCTCCCCACACTGGTGGAGCGGGACCCGCACATGCTGCTGCCATGCTCAAATGCTCCCAAATCATGAAACTGAGTTTAAAAAGAATCACAATGTAATAAACAGAAGAAAACCAAATCCAGATCTTTTTTTTTTTTCTGCTTCCTCAGCCTTCTGGGGTCTGGCTCACATTCTCAAGCTTTTCTTCACATTTTTTTCATTCTAAAATGAAATCTGACATCATCACCAGGTTCCAAGACCTATGGCTTTAAAGAGAAAAGTCCAGTACTGTGGGAGTCACGATAAAATGATAAGAATAACACTCCTATTTCTTTTCTCCCTTAAAAGACATTCAAGAAGGTGGTGGACTGAAGCAGAGCGTTTCTGCAACTTTCCTGCCTAATAGGGACAACTGAAGTCTGGCTATGTATCTGCTAAGAAGAAATCTATAGTTAAAGAACAAGGAAAGTCAGAGAAAGACTGAGATCACCTTTAACTAAATGGTGTAACAATCCCTAAAATGTAAACGAAAACCCCTAAGCATAAATTGAAAAGTTCAGTGTTCAAAATGGAATAGAAGAGGGATGCTCTCAAAACTTCTGCCTTTAAAATTAGCATCTCACATGCAGTTAGCAATTTTACTGTGGAACTGCAGCTATGGACTGTAAATTCATTTTTTCAGATCAGCAAAATAAACCAAAATTAATTTACAAAAATTATTTCTACCAACTTGTAATCAGCTGCAGGCTTTCCCTAACAGAGGCCAACGGGAAGTACAATAGTTATTATCTAAACTGTATATCCACACTCCTGTACTTGAAGGAACACAATCCCAAACTGCAGAAATATAGACAAAATATTAAGACTATCTCATTAATATACCCAAATTTCCCATAGGAAAGCCACAATCCACACCACATCATCTGAAACGCAATGGCTATATGTATGGCCAGCCACTGAAAACATCTTGCCACTAAACCACCCACTGACTAATCAACAAGCCTGCCCAGTACGCTATTTTACATCATTGATAATATCTTTAGGGATGAAATTAAGTGAATTGCAACTACAGATTAGCTGAGAAGTGCAAACTGATGTCAGTGCAGCTGCTATTTATCCACCCAGTGGCCTGAAACCTGGAGCTTGCAAACCTCTGCATGAAAGGAAGTTGCACCCAAACAACTACAGTAACGTCATCAGTGGGGGTGGGTGTTACTGGGCTGAGAGTCAGAGAACAGTTTGATTTTCAAAATTCCAAAACCACCTCCAAGCAGTTTCTTACCCAAGTTCTTCCCTAAGAGTCTCAACCCGGGCAGTTCCACTGACGTTTTATGCATGCCCTCTCCTTAGGTTTTGCTTTTCACATTACTACCAACACAGCAATGTTATTTACTGACTGCATTTCCACCATTAATCATGGAAATATAATAGTAATGGGCTGATATATTCCAAGCGCCGGGCTGCAAGCTAACTGATGAATGAAGAAAGTCCATAGCCGTTCATGGGGAAAATGGCTTCGTTTCTTCCATCCAGTTTCAACAGGTCTGGCAGGCTCAGTTGGCAACTGAGCAGAGTTGATGCCAACAGTTGGCATCTGTGCAGAGATGTCAAAGACTAATTTTTGAAATATCATGTTATTAATGAAAACACCAAATAGCTTAGGGGCTGTGACACCAATCATAAGATTGGTGAAGCTAACCATCTAGCAATAGTTAGCATCTGTGCCCACAAGATATTACATCTTCCAGTTGATTTCAGAGGGCAAAAATCTTTGCAAGGTTTGCCATCCATGCAAGGTTTCCGCACCTGGTGATGTTACTTCACTAGAAAGTTACGGCCCAATTTTCAACAGCAACAACTGAACACTGTTGGTAATTGCCAGGCAAGAGTTTTGCAGGCTGACGCTAATACAGCACAACCTGGTTTATCATGACTTAAGTGCAAAGAGCATTTCACCATGTCCAGGCTGCGGACTCTCTATCACATACCTGAAATCAGAGTTGTCACTGTTAGCCAAGTACTGCCAAAAAGGAAATACCTTTTGATTTCACACAAAAAGGAAACAGGAAGTCTGGTACGTGTCTGAAACATGTCTGTGCACCACAGACTGTAAACATTCAAGGTGGAAATATTCAAGATATTGGAGTGGCAGATGAGCCCACCAGCCAGCAGCAACCAAGGGTACATGGCAGGGAAAGGAAAAGCCAGGAGTGCTGGGATGGGGTGTCAGGCAGAAAAAGATGCTGAAGAAGCATCAGCGGGTTTGCTGGCAAGGAAAACGGGTAGTTAAGACGATGAGCAGCTGGAGTGGGAAATATCAGCCAATCCCAGTTGGAAGATGAAGAGTAATTTTCTACTGTTATTTCAATTAAAGGTACAGATGAGCATTTGTGCTGAAACCTGGAACAGAATTTCAGCCCTTCTGAGTGATGACTGGAACCCGACCCCTCCAGTTGATGGGTCTTTGGTCTTCATCAGTTTGCTTCTCCCACCTTGAAAGCTGTCTCTCAAGAGGAAGAAAGGGCTATAAGTTTTAGCCTGAGACTGACTCTTTAGAAGCCATCACTCTTTGGGATTTAGTTATTCAGTAGTGAAAAGTACCAATTTACTGATACAGTGATGGAATTTCAAACTAAATTGATCGCAATCAACTTTTTCATTTTCTTTTAAACACATACATTTCCAATACTTTGCAGTGGAGCTTGATACACTGTATTCAGAAATGGTTATCTGTAGACAAGTCAGAGTATGGCTTAAGTAGATAACAAAAAAGAAACTCCGCTTGCTACTCACAGCAGACGTACTCCTTCAACTTCTGTGAAAACTGCAATACGACCTGCTTACAGTTTCACCTAGCTCGAAGTCTCACCTCCTTCCACAGACCAACATATGCTAAACACATAAGAATCTTTTCCAGCATGACTGTCAGTGATTGCTGTGTTTAATGCTAGCGGACAATGGAACTTAGACCATATAGGAAATAAACATAAATGTTAATTATCTTGCTGGAGATGAGAAACAAGATGACATCTGGAGCTGGCAGTATTGTAAACAGGAAAAAGGTATGAGAGCTACTTAGCTTAGAGGTTTATAAATACCAGATATACTCATCAGGACGAGGTTGGCAGGTTAAGAAAGGACAAGTGCAACTCTGTAATAATAAGCGAGTGAGAGAGACAGAAAGGGAGCGTATGTGAAATTATTTCTGGGAAGACCATTTTTGTCTGAGACAATTTTAATTATGCTCTTTATTGGACAGATGCTCAAAGTGGTAGGAGAAATCTGCCTTGGTTTATACACTGCCACAGTTTACCTGATTCTCTTTGCTAAAGCAATAAAAACACAAAGACTGGGACCACCATGGCAATGTGGCAGAATGCAGAGCATCAGCCCCACAAACCTCCCCAGAGCACCATAGCAAAGTCTTGAGCCGCATCCTGCAAGTATTTATGCACAAACGGAACTTCATGTACTGTGATTAATTTTCCTGACACCATGTGGGTTTCATTGCAGCACACAAAACCAAACACAGACTTACGTATTTTTAGGATCAGGACCTACTTAGCACTAGTCAGCCATGATTTAATGTGTCTCTACTTAATGTGCGGCTTACTAAATGTGAGAGAATTCTGTGTTTTGGTACAGTTTGGGTTTTTCCCCAGAACAGCATATATGTTGTTTCAACATTAATGCTGGAAGTTAAATATTCTGTAGTCACTAATGTTTATTTAAGCAACTATAATGTTGTTTAATGCAGCTGGGAATGGAGGTACAGTAGCCTCATATTTAAAAGCATGGCTTTTTATATAACATTAGAGAGCTCTAGTGGGCATGTTGCCCATTTCTGATACCCTAACAGCTTCTATTCTTCACAGGAGTTAATGTTCTAATCAGAATGCATCTGTATAACATTCTCCTTGTGCTGATCAAGTATCAGCAATTCAGTGATTACCTTCGGCATCCCACTGCATAGGCTAGGCCAGATTATTCAAATATCCTCTGGTGGAAAAGATAATGTGGCTTTTCTAATCACAAAATACTGCCATACAAAAACGTTATGGTAAGAGCGAACATCAGGGATGTACAATAAAAAGGCAGAAAAAGACCTTCTGTTGCGCTGCAGGAATATCATTCTGTGGATTGTGCTTAGTGCAACAATCTAGATGTAGACGAGCATTAATATTCACAAGATACATAGGTAGTCCAGCATCAGTCTTTGCAACCTTAGAAGTCATGCATACACGTATGTATGCATGCCCTCCTGCACAGGTCAAGAAAGATTCCTATTACGGCATTTAAGCTTTGCAAAGTTGGAGGCAAAGGTTTCTAACCTTGGCAGTAAGCGCCTAGACTACAGTTTGTGCTATGAAGCGGTATCATTCAGGGTAGGATACAGATAGGATGTAGTGTCCCTTAGTTGCAAGCCCAATGCTCACCAGCTATAATGGGAATCTCTAGGGTGACTTCCCAGAGAAACAGTTCAGACTTCCAGTAACACTTCAGAAAGGTATGTACATTCACACAAAAAAAAGAGGAAAAAAGAGGCAGGAACAACCTTCTCGGAAACACTTAAAGACCTTAATGTAATGTAAAATAGTAAGCAGTGCAGTTACTATTAATTACAATACCCTTCAGCTATTTTTTCAGTTATCTGCTGCAATGCTAATCACTGATTCAAAAATCAACATTTCACATGTCCAATTCTAAAACTGTTACTACGTTTGAAGAGTAGCATCTGAAGTTAGGGATACTTTTTTTTAACTATTCATGATTAGTCAAGTTTAACTCTTCATATTTTTTCATATTTCACCTGCTTCTAACTGAACATGAAAGAATTTGTATGTGACATTTATTGTCCATCATGCAACCTTCTGCTCTACTTTTAAATATTCAACACCTTTTCCGGCTGTAGAGGTTGAATTATACAATGAAACGAAAAAAATTGAAGTTTTAACCCTTACCATTCTTATAACTTTAGAAATACTCAGATTTCAAAGTTAGGTTATGTATTGCCAATATGACAAATTTAAAAGCAGTGCGTATGTAACAATACTGACTTCTGCTTCTGACCCAGGATTTGTTTTCTCCCAAGAAGATATGCAGTGCACAGGACCGGCCAAAGACCACTGAAATCAATGGAAAGGCTACCGGTGACTTTGATGGAATATGGATCGGGCTTTGAGCGTAACACTGTTGACTTCATTGACTCATTACAAGGGCTGAATTTGGCTTTGACAGACGTAAAGCGGTTCACCTCATGTACATTTAACAAATTGCATACATTTTAACCCCACCCTTCCACTCCCAGGAATTTAGTGCATTTTGTTCTGCTAGCTCTGTTAAGGAGCCCCAGCACTTGCACACATAGAATGAATGACTGAAACACATACAGTGGTTTGTACTTACAGGTGTCTGGCTTGAGCTGACTGTTGGTAATTCCAAAATACTGGGGATTTTCTATGACGGGAATCTTCGTCATCCCAATAATGACTGCGTCAGGACCCCCCTCAGAAGAAGACGGAGTGTTACTGCCATTTGAGATGTGGTGGAGGGGACTGGCTGAATCGTCGTCATTGCTGATAACTGAAGAAGGACCTAGAGTTAGAAACAAAGATCTTCCTGTAACTCAGAACATGGTTCCCTTCCCTCAGACAATTCCCTTAATTCCATTTTTTTTTTTTTTTTTTTGACCAGTTTGTCCTCCATCCCCAAAGTCAACAGCTCTCTGTGTGCCTTGTTGACCTTACCTCAGGAATTTTATATGTCTGAGTGCAGATGGAGAACAGTGGGTTTTTTCCATTAGGAGCTGGAATGTGAAGCAAATTTTTGTACTGGTGGATCACCTAGACTAAATATGTCAGGGTCCAGCATAGTCTGTCACTGGGAAAGATCTCCAAATTTGTTGAACTCCTTCTGTCATTCTCAGAAATAAGCTATGAAATACACACATTAACTTTTTTATCTTATGCCCTACTTGAATCACACAGCAATAATTCCCACAAATCCAGGGAATGCCTGCCCTCCCTTTGAGGTGGCATTATAACAAGACAAAAGACACAGAGGAGATGGGCTCATCCTGATGTGGGAAGCTGGTAATTTCTGAAAGACAACACCATCGAGAGCCAAAATCCAGGGGACAATTTGAGCAGTCAGGGAATTGCACAGAAGGCGCGGAGCAGACACTGAGAAGAGTAGTGGGAAAGACACATCCTACCCCACTGCAAAATCTGGGGTCATGGCGGAGGGGCTCATCCAACCCAGGGGAACATCCCACTGGCTCCCCCTATCCATACCTAAGTCTAGTCACCTTCCAAAAAGAGGTTTATTTTGGTCAGTAATTCAGTGACAGTTTTTGTTTTGTTTTCACCCTGTGCTTTATATTTTTTATGAAAGAGCCATGGAGATAAAACCTTGTAAATGGGTAAAAAAAATCCTGCTTAGCATAGTGTCCCACTTCTGTGAGCTTCAGGGGCCTTTGATCTAACAGCGAGATCAGCACAGGTAACGTGAACTCTTGCCATCTAACCCTGCCATTTAAATTCCACATTACATCTTGCAGTTTACATCCAATATTCAAAGAAAACCAGAATCACCATTTAGCAGCGACAACATTTTGCATAACCTCCCCACTGAAGAGCCAGCAGAGATCACACACGTCACATTTCACTTCATTCTCCATCCGTGTTAATCAGGGGTTTTGGGGTGGCATTCACATCTTCTAATTGTAACAATCAAAAGACGATGCTAGAAACAGATGGAAAAATTTGCCCTCTGGAAGTGCCTATCCTGGAATGGCATCCTCAGACAACACCTGTGTTTAGCCCGTGGGCAGCAGTGACAAATGTTCCCCCAAAGAAGGGGGGCAGCAGAGAGGACCTTGAGGACAACGAAAAGCTGTGTTTACTCCAAGTCGCCAGTCACCCTGCTGCAAAATGCTGGAGCCCCAGATTGAGTTTTAGGTTGGACAGAAGGAACAGCGCAGAGGCAAGACAGAGCTGAGTAACCCGCCACATAGATGGCATCTGTGTCTGCAGGAGAGACGGGGGATGCAGAGAAAGAGAGAGAATGGGGACCAGCAGCAGGTCCTGTAGACACATCATTGGGGACGTGAGAGAAGATGGGCAGGATCCACCATAGCACACACACAGTTAAGGAACAAAATGAGAACTAGGAGAGTCCCAGACATGGCAGCCAAGAAAGGGCAGCTTTAAAGAAAAGAAATTCTCACGGTTTTGCGGCTCACTATATCGTTAACAAAAACACTTTTCATTACATGGCATGGCTCACAGGAATAAAACTTAAATAATTTGGCATGTAGCTATTCAACCCTACCTTTAGAGACTCAAGTGTACTCCCACCCCTGTCCTGCTTTCCTTTCTCCCCAGTTGGTTTAATGGTGCATGAGGGAAATGTTCTCATAGTTTGAAAAAGTACTTCCCCCCCTCGCCTGCAACATTAGAGGTAATTTTTCAAATACCTTGCACTTCACTGGAAAGTCACTGTTGACAAATGTAAGTGAAGCCTAGATCTCTGCAATTTATCAAGTGAAATACTAATACCAAGGCTGGTTTTGTCATTACTGATCACCCAGATCCTCAAAAGATTGATTCTACTAGGAAAGCTGCCAGGATTAAGAGTTTTTGGTGAAGATTTCTCTAATGAAGTGCAGAGCCTAACAAACTGTGGGAAAGGGTCCCTCAGATGGCACACAAGATACTTAAGTGGAGTCACAATACATTTTTCAGGTGCATGAGAGTTGTGTGTAATGGCATTAGAGTGCAAAACCATTTAGAACCGCAATTTTTTCTAGACATCATCCTTACGTCTCTAAACGTTCTGAATGTCAAGCTAATGGCTCCAAAAAGCAGGCTGACAAATAACACATTTTCTTGGGAAAATGAAGTCCTTTTATACTAGTATGGCTTAGTCTGAGGGTGAAATCCCTTCTCTTACAGCAAATGGGCAAATCCTCTTGCAAATCTATTTAGTCAATTAGGCTAACTGGTAAAAACTAGTCTTTAGTGTGCTACGAAGCAGACTGCAAGTATATTCAAGCTCTCTGATGTAGGTGACGAAAACCTGGAAAATGAGGTGATTTCCGAAGCAATTCCTGGCAGTATAAGACAGTTTAAGAAAAATTCAACTCTGGGAACTTCATGCTGTGTCACTTAGTGATCCCTCTCACTTACTAGCAAGTCATCAGCTCATGCAATGGTCTTTAGAAGTACTTGTTTGGGTTTAAAAATCCTATTTCCTGTATATTTCTTCTCTAATTAAGACAATGAGAACTCAACAGATGGAAATTTTTGTGTATCAGAGGCAGTTGAGCTCACATCCCTTTGCTGGGACCTTTTCGTCAACATGAGCAAACTGGTACATAAACTGATTCCACACTGGCTTATTTGCCAGACTAGCCACTTATCATAAAGTTACATTTCATTTTTTGAATGCACTAAGTCACATTGCAATTACAGGCTAGCATTGCAGCTGGCTATGACTGATATTCTGGTAACGCAAAACCATTTTCCAGGATGCAAGATGAGGCCATCACCTGTGCTGACAAGAAGCTAGAGCTGCCCTTTTCTGAATATGCACTGAGCTCAAATTGAAGGGTAATTTCTTAAAGCGCCTTAAAGTGTGGTTTTATCCAGATGAAATGGGGTCACTGAATTACTTGTCAAAGGCAGAATGAGTATGATAATTACCCTCCGTCACCTATTACTGATTCTGGTTTTTATAAAACCTGCTGTTGATTTCACACGTGAAATCTGAAAATTTTAGACAAAACGTCATTGGTGGGAGTGAAAATCATGGGTTGTCAATAGCCATTAGCTATTGCCAATAGCTGACTCACAGTTGAGCTTTTAAGAAAACTCCAGAGGCCTTCACCTTTAAATATGATGCCCAGTATCTTCACTTGATTTCATTTTTAGACCATATTTCTTACCTTAAGAACATAAAAGCTGGAGCCAGATGAGAAATGGTAGCCTGCCTTGGAGAAGAAACATGAGAGCTATACACTGCAGGGCTGAATTTCTCCTCTCTTTGATGCTGAGCTAAAAACCTGTCCATTCTGCATCACCTAAGCCCAAGAAAAATCCCTTCTGCATACAAAAAACAGCAGCTTTCTGAAAAAGTGGTGACATGTAAGAAAACCAATTATATCTGAAACTGACAAGCTATAATAAAGCCAAAATACCTCCCACAACTAGGTTGTGAATGATCTTCGGCACAGGGACAGGCAGAAACAGCAAACTTCTCTTACTGCATATCCCACAGAAAACTGGAGACAATCAAACACTGCTGGGGTGGGGTTATGGTTAACCCTCACTAGTGCCAGCACCCGTCCCTGAAATATAACCCACTTCTGTGCTACCTCTTGAACAGTGCATCTCTGCGCTGTTCTTGACCTCAGTGATGTCAACAAATGTGAGTTTCCTTAGGTTTGGCAATAAAATTTAATAAAACTAACTATTTTCCAGGTATGCTGCTATTTCTGGCCAAGAAAAGGAGTTCCATGATTATAAAATATAGCCTTTCCTGCTGCTCCTATTGCCATCAGAGTTAATGCAGCTTTAACACGCATGCGACCAAGACCTATCTACATTGCTATTTGCTGGGACTACATTTTGCTTTGCATTATTTCAGACTTCTGCTAATACTTAGGTAGTTGGCTGTGGGAACACATCTGACTACCGGCTGCCACCGGAATAATCCACATGACCTTTCTGTGTATCAAAGTACAAAAAGAGTCCCATAGTGAATAATAGCATAACTCAGCTAAGCAGGCTCAGGCAAAAAATAAAAAGGAGAGGCTCTCAAATGCAGAATCAGAAAGAACATAGGGGTTTTATTTGCACCTGGCATGGCCTTGCAAGCACATATACTCAGACTTTAGTTCAGATGGTCACAAACTAGCATTGTGTCCATCTACTTCTCCCTCCCACTACTGTGTTAAAGATAAAAGCAATCTACTCTACATGTTTGCTCTCCAAGCTCTAACAAGATCTCTTGGAGCTACAATATCCTGCATCCTCCTCACAACACACTTCTGTGTGTCACACATCACTCCAATTATCCCTGAAGTCACTACTAGTGGCTCAGGCACACTGGGAAACAATAGGAGTAATAATTATCAAAAAACCAGCTGATTTTAGCTTTGTGGTTGGGGCTGTGTAGTTACAAGGATGCATCTGCTTAGTCAAGTGTTATGAGGCAGCTCAGGTAAAGAGGATTGTTTATAGAGATGATTTTGTGCTGTGATGCCTTAATAACCATGGCTCCTTCCACGAAAAACAACATCGACTGCTAGGAAGATTTCTCAAGTGACCTCACGCTAGCACTGGCTCTTCTTACTTCCTCTGGGAACAGGGACCACTCTGTGCCGGGACATGGTAATAGCACACCATCAAGTCAAAAGCCGGACAGTGAGTTCATGTCACATCAGTCAGCATCTGCTGAATTTCAAGGCCATACTGAATTTTCTCTTTTTCCTTTGGGGAGGGGTGTATTTTTTCATTAGTTAAATACCTTGTTCTGAAAAAGCAATTACACAAGATTTCTTTTCCCATGACACTCCCGTATTTGCTGTAGTTCCTAAGTTCTTCTTTTCTGCATGATTAAAAGTTAAGTTTTATGCTTCAGCAAGAGCAGATACTCAATTTTTCCTGTTATCAAGCCAGGATCCAACTTTCTTACCAGAACAGACATCTTTTTAGCTTAACTCTCGAATCGCTATCTTATCTTTCACTCCCTCTGGAAGACAACTCATCAATCACAGCTTAGCACACAGTTTTTCTGACTAAGATGCTATAAGCTTTACTTTGAATATTCCTTTGCATTCCTAAGTTCAACAACTGTATGCAACTGTGATCATGTTTATGCAATTCTATTAGACTGGATAAGAAAGCCCAGCATAACAGAAAGTAATGCAATTATAGAAACATTATTTTATATTATTGGTCTCCTAAAATGCTGCGTGCTGAATACAGGGAATTGAATTAAAAGGCATAAATAGAACACAAGGAAAAAAATTCAAAGCCAGCTGAATAATCTTCCAAAAAGAGAAACCAGTTTAGTCTCACGTTGCTTGGTGGAGCTGTTCAAAGTAAAGTCAGATCCTTCTGCAAATCTAGAGTGGGCTTATTAAAAAGATGGTCTTTGCTTTGCAGCTGCTGATGCTTTTAATGAGGGAAAGCTCAAGGCAAGGTCCTCCTATGCTTTCTCAGCAGTTCAGCTGTGTGGAGCAATAGCATTTCTTGCCTCTCCCCACCTTCCAAACAACCTTTCTTGTCTCATACCCCATCCCTACCAGCTCCCCAAAAAACTACCATTAGTCTTAGCCTCAGTGAAGTCATCTCAATAGTCACTGTCACACTCAGTTGCTAAATGAGTATTATGGGATTAATCCTCCTTTGTTTGTGGTGGAGAAAACACAAGAATAAGGTCACCCCAAGCAACATTATACTCAAGACCTGCTGAAGCACACTGCTCTTCACAACACAAACAGTGCATGTCCTTCTATCCTGGTGCAGCACACTGAGCCAAAAACCACATTGTAGACATTAAGTCTGTGACTCAGAAAACTGAGACTTGCCAGGCTTGGGTGTTTAGAAGATAAATAATTTCACATCTTCTGACAGGTATCATTAATCTGTTTAACTGACTTGTACCCACCAGTGCTTGTTTAAGCTTGTACACTGCAAACAGTGCATGTCCTTCTATCCTGGTGCAGCACACTGAGCCAAAAACCACATTGTAGACATTAAGTCTGTGACTCAGAAAACTGAGACTTGCCAGGCTTGGGTGTTTAGAAGATAAATAATTTCACATCTTCTGACAGGTATCATTAATCTGTTTAACTGACTTGTACCCACCAGTGCTTGTTTAAGCTTGTACACTGTTGCTTCTTGATATATGAGATGAGAAAAACTTTCTGACGCTGCCCAAGAAGTTCGGTTCTTATCCAAGAGCATGCTCCCAGGAAGTCAGGGGAACCAGAATGGAGAGCTGGAGAACTTCCCCACACCCAGCAGACAAATGCCTTTGTTCCCTGTCAGCATGCACTTCTAACAATCTCAGAATAACAGAAGGAAGGGGGCTCCTTGGAGGTCTCTTCCAGGAGTAAGTGGCTGAAAATAAGGGCTAAAACTCAAGAAGCAGCCCGTAGGAGTCTGTTCACAACATTGCAAAAGAAAGTGGAGACATTTGTTTGCAAATCATGATGAAGCCACACTACTTTGATGTAACTTTTCATTTGGGGTGATCAAGAATCCAAGGTGGTTTGCTTTTGTTTTCATGTGAAAAATGAATGTTTTGTCTTTTGTCATTTGTTGCAGTTTCACAAGAAGACTAAATTGCATTGTTATCACTGTATCGCTTTCATACGGAGCAAATAAGTTACAGTGCTGGATTATTTTCTTTCCTACGTAGAATAATTTAAGTAATGCATACCTTTGAGTCTAATGAAATAATAGGTATGTTATACAGTACCAAATTTTCAGTGTTGCTACGTGTCAAAAGGTCAATCACACTGACTTAAATGTCTTTCCCCTAAAATGCATGTTCCTCTTGCTGGAAAACTTATTTCAAATGCCCAACTCCTCTAGAGAGCAACAAACACACAATCTGGGCAATTTCCACTGAAATGACTGCTCACAGATTCTAGCCACTCAAGTATTTCATCAGGCCTTTTTGTTGTGGCTTTGAATCTATAAGCCACAGCTGCATATTTGCTTGCTTCGGTTTTATTCTGGAGCATGACTGTGGAAGAATCCCAGTCAGTTCCTTTCAGCTGCCTTTCTTCTCACAACCTTGTCTATACTCTCCTGTATGCACGCATTCAGACATCCCTTTACGCACACAACTAGAGCATTTCAGAGGTCATAGTCTCTGCAAGGGAGGCTTCCAAATAGGGAGGACTCCCTAGGAAAACCTAGGAGACCCCTTCATAACGCAAATCACTCCCCAAAAGCCATGCGACATACAGGACACAGGGACAAAGACACAGGTATCTAGGTCTGGGACAGACTGACAAGGCCGTTCACCCAAGAAAGCTCCTTTGCAGCACTGCAAAACCCTGTAGGAAAAAGGATGAGGTCTCTAATACATACTGGTTTTGCTAGTACTGTCCGTGCAGGACGAAAGGTGCGTGACCCCCCTCTGCCCTGGCCTCGCTCCAGGGCCAGCTTTCCCCAGGTATGCCACCAGCAAAGCCTAAGCTTGTGGCACAAAGGTCGTAGATTTCTTTCTCCTTTCAGCCAGAATGGGAAGCATTTGTATAACAGATCTCACAACTGCAATCTGGTACACATCTTCAAACTCTTAAGCACCATAACCAATAAATCCTCACAGTTCGTCCTCAGTGAGGTACATGCTACTATTATTCCAATTTGGAGGCAACAGGAGAAGCTCTGCGCGGCTCAGATTTGTCCAGCGCTGCAGGTGGGATCTTTGTCAAAGTCATAACCAGGACCTGGGAGGGACTGCCAGCCCCGGCTGTCGAACCACGGAGCCTTTCGGGACTTATAGCCCTCCTTCAGCTGTAGGATAAATGGTGGCTATACAGCTGCCCACTGCTTTGTGGACACGTCTGCAGTATCTGCAGCTCAGATGATGTGCCCTATCATAAAGAATGAGGAATTTATGGCCTCTCATTATTGGCAGCCAAATGAAACACAGGCCTGAGACAAAAATCTAGCACGGATGTGATGTATTAATCAATACAAGTATGTGAGCCAGAGAAGTAAGAATACAAGGCAGCAGAAAATGTGAAAGAAGGAAAGAAAAAATGATTTATCTTTTTTAATATAGATTACCAAGACCATTCATTATAGCCACCTGCAGGTTTGGATATCTTGGAATCGTGGGTAAAATTACAATCCTTCAAAAATACTACAGTGAAAAATCACCGCAATAAGAAAAAAGATCAGCTGGAATGCGCTTGTTGGCATCAAGCAAAAGAGAATAATTCACCCAAAATTAAATTCTTGTTGCCTTTCATTTAATTTACAAACTAATTAATTAACAATCGCTTCCCTCCACACTTTTTATAAATAATCTAAGTGTTAGCGTTCCCATTCCTAGGGCTGGGAATGAGGTTCTCTGTCGTCTAGAAGATAAATACAATGTGTACAGAAGCAACACAAATTTCCCCATGCTGCTTTGGCAGTCAGTCTTTATCTGAGAGAACAGCAAAGCTATTTGGAGTAGTCAACTTGAATAATTTTCCAAATTCTGTTTAGTTAGACACAGTTAGATGATATGGCAGATACGCTAGATTATGAAGAAACGCTCCCTGATATTAAACTCGTATTTGTTGCTTGTGTGCTTTTTTTTTAAAAAAAAGCATTACTAATGATTACTGATTTCCCTTCTTTAAACCCTCCCTGATTATTTCTTGGGAGTACAGAGATACTATCTACAGGCCTTTCCCATCCAAGAAAATCAACTGAAAACATGATATGGAAAAATCTAGAAATACTCAGAGACCTGAAGAAAAACTGAAGAATTGGGATTTCTTTTATCCTGAACAGAGGTCTGAGGAGCTACACAAGGATAGCCTTCCAACGGAAGCGAACAATCTTTACTTCATGCCTATGCTGGATAGGAATGAAAAGTTGCATGACAAAAGTGCATCAAGAAAGACTGAGACAAAATGTTAGGAAAACATCTGCAGGCACTGAAATTGCTCATGCAAGACTCAGAAATCTCCGCTTCTGGAGATCGTGAAGCCACATCAGAAAAACATCTGTTGGAAAAGATACAGGTATAGTTGATACAGGCTTAGGACAGGGAAGAATCTCCCAGGTCCCCTTTCAGCCCTAATCTTCCATAATGACAAAAAGGTAGACCTCGAGTGGTCTTACGGAAAACCGTTTGGGTTCTTCAAATGTTGATTTATGTCTATTCAGAACTGAATGAGGCCTGTAGCTCAACAAATACATAGCATATATCAATAAAGTAGACACATTTCAATGCAGTAGCAGGTTACTCTTCCAGGCTGCAGAATCAAGATAGGTTTAGTCAGGTGAGAAGCACACCAGTGATGTACGAAACCACAGTCTACAGTGCGTCATTCTACTAGAATACACATTATTTAATTGCATTCTTTACATACAATTTATTTCAGTGGGGTTTTCCCACTTAATTGTTTCTGAACAGTTTTCATTAGTGGAAGTGTTAACTACATGACACTGAAACACGAAGCCTTGTATGATTTCTCACTTTTTCTAAGTGGAAGATTCTTACAAGCCCTCAAAACTGCATGAATCATGAAGTCAACACTGTCCTACATTGAAACATACCTCTCAATTTGTTCTCAACAAGCATTCCAGCATAATAGCTTTCAATTCATTTTTCATTTACAGCCATACTAGCTAACCTTAAACGTGACAATCTGCAAAGAAGCAAAACTAAATCATTACCCACAATCAACCCAAACATCATGCTCAAATGGTAATCAACGTCGGCAGAAATCTGGTTTTGCTGTTTACTCAGCTCTCACTGAGATGATCTTGCAGCCCAACTAAAGCTTTCTTGGGCTTGCACTGACTTGGACTGGCTCCTCTTCATCTCCAAACATTGCCCATCCTTGAAAACAAGTTTTAAAAACAAAATTCAAAGGCCCACCTACACCTGAAGAGGAAGGCATGGGAAGATGGTGAACTAATACTCCACCATCTACTTCTTGTCAAGTAGTTCATTCTCTCCTTGGGTGAAGAGGCTTTGGGTCCTGATGGCCCAAATTTTGCATGTGCTTGGGAGGCAGTATCTGGCCTTTGGAAAAGGGCTGCTGGAAGGACAGGAGGCTTCAGCACAGAAGACAGACCGTCCAAAACTAGCCCTCAGTGAGCACAAAGCAAGAGATAGCTTACTTTCCTTCCTGAGCATCAATGCCTGACATTTCATTCCAATTTATATTAGTTTACTTAGCAACAGTGAAATGATTGCTTTTGTGTCTCTGCCACAGCAGCCATTTAGTGGCTTTCTCTACAGCCCCTGTCCCTAGAACACTCAGCAACTATACGCCTCCCTGGCCTTCAAACAGAGATCACAGCCCCTGCCCAGAAAACCTTGCTGGCGGGCAAGAGACTGGCCAGAACCTTCTTCTGGGAAGATTTTTGGTGCTTAGCAATCATGTGTCACTAGAAATTCTTATGATACTCAGGTGAAGCATGAACACGAAGCCATGTTCTCCAATGTGGAATAGCCTTAGCAATAGACTCACTCTAGCACCTGGTGGGTTTGCGCACCTCTAAGAAATCATAAAGAAAAGAAAAGCAATTGCTTTCCATTAATCACTTTCCATTTCCAGGGTTATAGACTTCTGGATTATGCTCAATTAGACCACTTGGGACATTGTTTAAAAAACAATTCACCTTTGCAGATGGGAGAGAGCTGAACAGACTGTTTGGAGGAATATACCTGCCAATACAGCTTCAGATCGAAGGTGCAGAATTGCCTCTGAACAACACCCTTCTTTCCCCAAGCACGATTCCTAAGGCAGTGAAGCCGCACATGCTCAAAACCCTCTTCAAATGCAGATCTAAAAATTACTGCAGTGCAGCAAATGACACTCAAGGATGGAAAGGCAACATGTCAAATTTCTGTCCCAGCAGCATCACTCACAAGCTATTGGATTAGCTGCACAAATTGACTGACTTGCCTCTAGATGTTGATCCTCTACTGCCATTTACAGACACCTCCTCCTCCCTGCCACATGATGCCTCATCTGCTGGAGATTCCTCCTGTCACCTCTCTTCTGCCAGCTTTCCTTGAAATTGCCTCCATGGCAAGCAGGAAAATGACCCACACTCAAAGCCATTTGCACCATACCAGCTAGCTCAGCCGTCCAAGAGGTGGCCACACTACAAACCAAGCTCTGACAGTTGTGCTACAGCAGATTTGAAAATGGATGCATTAACTGTAAAACTGGTTAGAAAACTGGTCACGAAACCACAATGAGGTTTTCCTAAAATCACTGTTTCTATTCTGCAGGGCTCTAAATAAAGCAGTGTTTCTCTTTTTTCAGGATGCTGCACATAATATTTTCATAAATTACTCCTGTTTCTTCTACTACTTCTGAATACTTTACCAAGTATTCTCCCCTAGCTTTTTTCTGATGTGCCTCCTCTGCTTATTTACTTGCTTCTTCCCTTATGAAGAGTTTTGCCTCTCTCTTTTTAACTGATTCTCTCTTGACCACTTGGCTCACCTATCCTCTCTTTTTCTAACATCTCCCTGGATTTCTTAACTCTGCAGCTTCCTATCACCTTGTAATATTCAGTTCCCAATTGTCCATATGGCCTGCTGTGATGTTATAATTTATATGTTAGCATTAAATAGCATTAGTACTTGTTAAACTCAAGTATTTCAGGGTGACACTCATTTATTCTCAGTGTAACTTCCTCTTTTACGAAAAATTCAGTCATGGCTGTTTCTTAGCAACAGATTTATCAGAACAGATTTGCATGGAAATCAAATACTCTCAAAAAGGAACTGCTAAAGGAAGCTCATAACATAGCCTTATTCCTGACCACCATTAGAAGCAAATACTACAAAGCAGAATAAAATGGCTTTGTAATTCTGTATGAATCTAATGAACACGTGTAGAACATTAGCACCAACAGAAGTAGAAGACCATATAAACTTCCCTAATTAGTGTATCTGAGTTGATCTGCAAAAATAACCTTCTTGCCTTCAGAGACTGGAAAACAGCCACAATCCTCTCTTGCACTGGACCAGATTCAGAATTGGAGTCTGCAATGGTCACATACAAACAGGTCTCAAGGGAATAGACTGCAAAAAGCAGACACGTGCACTTCTCACATGCACGAAAAATGCACACTCTCATTCAGGCACACGAATACTAAATAACCAAGAATCGGACTTCAGTGCAGGAACATAATCACTTAGTATTTCATTCTCTGGAGTCCCCACATTTATACCATAACTTCAGTAAACTGAAAGTTTTTAATTCTCACAGTCTTTAGAAAGAATCCATTTCCCCCGAAGATTTTTGTACACCTTACTTGACTTTGCCAGATGAGGTTTTTCTTTTTTTTTTTTACCCAAAACAATGTGCTAAGCTCTAACTAGCTAGTTCATAAAAAACATAGAGAAAAACAAATTTGGGGATAGGGTGAAAGAGTGAAACCAAACATGAAGCATGAAATCCTATGAAGAGAAAAAGTGAAATAGCAATATTGAGAGTCTAATTCCCTTCATCTTAATATCAACTGAGAATAATTTATTAAATTGATAATGGTGCAAAATCCCTATGAATGACAGTGGAATTAATATCTTTGTATTAATGATAACAACCTTTTTGGCAAATGAAGTCTTGTGTTGCTGTGGCACTTAGTTGTGTCACTGAAAGGCAGCATCTGTAATATATGGCTGCACATGAATGTTCTGAATGGGTTAAAGTAATAGATCTGTATTATTCCCAAGAGGCAATGCCAAAAAGGTAATTGCCCATATTTGTACCACTACATTATAGAGAATGACAGTTTCATGTCTTCCTAATGTTTAACTGAAAATCTATAAAATCCATTTCTCTTTCTTGCTGAGAAATTAATATAGGACCAAAACATGAAATTCCAACTCTGGTCATGCTCAGACAAAACTCCCACTGAAGTCAGTGGGAGTTTTGCCAGGGAGAGGATTAAAGATGGTATGATTTGCTGCATGCTACCAGAGATGTAAAAGCTATAGAGCTAGGTTTTCATTACAGGGCTGCTGGGATTATTAAAACTAGCAAGATTTTGGTCTTTCACCTCTCAGTCACGCAGTCACGTGGACTTGCAGAGGAGGGATGGATACGAGGTGGACAAGCCAGCTTGCTGGAGAACACTGAACGCTGGGCTAAGAGCCAGCAGAAGTGAATCCCTCCTGCAGTGTCTCCCTTCCCTTCTCCTCTTTAAGGCCCAACAAGAAGCAGCAAAGGGGCAAACAACCAAGCCTGGATCCTTAGCAAACAGCACTAATTGGAGGCAGTGCAGGACGCTCATCATCACAAAAACCTGCTGAAGCCGTCCACAGTATCTGTGCTGTTCCAGCACTGGGAGCATGCCTGGGCGCGCACCCCTTTTGGAGGCTTTAAGCCGGGCTCTGTGCCACAGAGATAAGACACCTCGGAAGAGAGATGGCAGGAAGCAGCCAACACGTAACAGCTTCACTGGGCTTCTGCCGGGGGCGGCTGGACTGCACTGGTAACCAGAGGAGGCCGTTATCCCTAGGGCGGCGCCTGCCTCTGCAAGGACGGGACACCATGATACCTCGGGGTCCTCGGGTTTTGCTGGCTGCTCCCTCCACTTGGGCATATTACCTTAGATGGATACAGAAACTCATTAAAAAAAGTACACAGTTCATTGACTGAGTGGTTGGGATGGTTTTGTTCTCCAATACAGTTTCCAGAGGTATTAGAATTTGATTTGTTAAGATAGTACCAACTTTTCTTACGTTACCAGACAATTTCTCCATGTTTGTTTTCATGATGTGGTAGCAAAACCCAAGGAATGAAGATATGACAACTTGAAACAGCTAAATTATCTAACCAGCCTGCAAAATGAAATAAAAATTAAGTCCTGAGCTACTCACCCATTTAAATTTTCATGAGAAAGCAAGAATAGCGTAGGATCTCACTACAGATGTCATTTTTAAAATGAAACTTCATTTTCAAAAGCATGATTACAACAGATTTCTGACTTTTTGTATCACTAGCAATGCCATCTGGCACCAATTTCATTTCAAATTGCCACGCAATTATTGCTAAAAAATTAACTAATATTCACACCCAGGGATATTTCTTATAATACTTAATGAAAAAATGTATGTTTGGGGATCACCATCACTTGCAAAATAAAGATCAATACAGTACTAATGATTCAAACACCAGCATAAAGTCATTGGGGCCCTGAATTTAAAATAAGCTAGCCCTGTTGAATTAAACTTACTGATCTGTGTTCTAAAGCAAGTTTCAAAGTATATATCATACATAAACTCATTCAATACTAGTAGTAAAAAATGAGATTACTTTATTCACTCTGTTAGTAACACATGACTAAAACTGTAATATATAGCACTATTTTACACCTACATAATCTCCTAAAAGATCATTTGTAGAAAAAACGAAACCACAGATAAATACAGATCTTACATGGAATCTGGCTATTATGGATTAAACAGCACAAAAACCTTGCAGTTTTAAAATTAAAATTGCATTGCTTCATTTTGTTGGCATTTCCTTTTTATGTTAAATGTCTGGCAAGACCTAAGATGTTTACTCCTACAAATGTTCACAGACAGTGAATTTCAAGCTTTAAAATTTACCATTTCCAAATAGTAGGGAATAGTACTACTTACGAATGGCAAATACTTAAGTTGGTCTCTTAGCTGATGTGAATTGGTTAAAGGATCTGACTCATACCTTTCTCAGTCTCTACTGATTTTGAGTTCCTCATGGTTTTGCATCCCATGCAGATATATTCACTGCTGGACAGATTGATCTGTTAGCATTTTACAGTCACATGGCATAAACATAAACGCAATGCAAGGAAAGACACGGGAGAATCAGGCTGCACAAGCTGTGCACTTGCAATTGCGATGTGTAGGTAGCAATGACAAAAAGTTTCAGAATGCTAAAGAAAGCAGTTACACATTACTCAGGGACAATTTAATGTGGTACACTAACAGCCCTCCCTAGAATCCTGAAGCCGATACAATTACTTGAGTAAGAGAAGGATGTGACTCCAGGCAGGACCACACACGCATGCACCGTTTTTCCTGTCCGTAACTGCAGTGATGACAAAAATCTCAGACGAATAAACGCCCCTGATTTATTTTACAGGGGAATACAGTGCTGTGCTCTATCTGGGGTCAGAGCCAGGGCTCTGGTGTAACCAGGCAAGCATCTGCACAGACTCTTTGCATCCTGCAACATGCAGATGGAATTCCTTATAAATGCAGCGAGTTAAAATTACATTTATATTCTGTATTAAACAAATAAATCTCACAGTAGCCTGATTTATGGCACCCGAAGCAAGACCTGCATGTCTCCAAATGGGGAAAAAAACATCCTAAGTTTTTTGGAATTTCCACTCCCCTCCTAGAGACGATCAAACCCTTTGTAATTAGACTGATGACAGGATAACTCAGTCTCTCTGCCATCAATCCTCAGCCTCTCTGCTTCGCCTGCCAAAGGTTGCCCTTCCCTGGCACAAGTATCTGTCCCCTGGCAATCACTGATCAAACTCCTATCATGTGTGCCATCTACAAATCACTAGTGGTTACAGCCGCTCTCACCACGCGCAAAGTTCAGACCAGAACCCAGGAGCAAAAAATGTTAAGAAAGAGCCCCACAGTTAGGAACAACTACCCCCAGAGGCAACACCATCACCTCCGAACGACAGGCAACAACTTCACCTGGGTCCCTGGGTAGTCAAGTTCAACAGCAACAGGGTTATATATACAGGTACATATACATCTGGATTCCAACGAAGTGTGAAGTAACAGCAGGGAATGGAAACTTGGCGTCCTCTTTAGAAAGGAAAAGCAGTTATGATAAATCTTTGCCTTCCTCTTGAAGAGGCACGTGGCCCTTCACACTTTTTTTAACACAATGATGAAAAGTGATAAAGTGTGACCCTACCTGGAAAGAGATTATGCCAACTCCCAAGGGAAAACCAATGCTGACATACGGGAAAAGGTAACCTGTTATACCACACAACAAGTAGAAAGCTGGTCTCTGCGCGTTCTGCTTCAAAAACCATACCTCAAATCCCTGGTGGTTACTGGAGAAAGGAAATGCTCAGGCAATTCACAGTCAACTTACCTGATTTTAATTCATGCTCTCTTAAGCAAATGAATGCAGAGTTGATTATTTGGGGCGTATTTAAAAAACATTACATGTATTGAAAAATGAGACAGCTGAGCAATTATTAATAACACAGAGTTACTGCTTGTGTGGCAGAAGCCTTCACAAGACCCATCAGAGACTGAGATATCTATCACTGGGCTACTTGGTACCCAGAAGACAGACTTCACCAAGACAGGCAGAAAGCTATATTACAACACAGAGGTAGTACCTCAGATTGCCAAAAAATTACTTTTGGCTTATAAAAGATAAAACTAAGAGAGAAACTAACTTCCTAAGTCTTTCATCTAATCACCTGACATTAATAGAAAAATCAATGAGCAGGGCTTACCATGAGGAAGCAAACACTTCATGTTATTCTTTCATACTTTTTTCTCTCATATTTAAGGCAACATACACTGTTTTGAATCTGAATGAAAATGGGAGTCTTATGTAAACATTTTCTTCTACAAAGCATAGACTCATTGAGCCTTCGCATTTTGTTCTAATTCTAATTGTTAATCTGTACAGGTACATATAGCCCTTGGATTTTTCCTAGGAGTCTTAAGACATTTTAACAGAATTGAGCCAACTTCTTATGACTATGCATTAATTAGGGACAAGTGCACCAGGAATCTCTGACATGGCTACCCCTATAGACCTTCACTCTGGGACCATCTGGGGCAGAAAAGTGTGAGCTAACTTACAAGCTCTGACCTCAGCATCATGCTAGGTCTCATGAGGAAGCACTAAAATTGGTTACATGGCATGCATCTTTAGAAAAAGAAAGGGGAATTACGGTTTAGACAGCAAGACCTATGCCGGAACGTCTGCTGGAGTAAAGACATTAGAAAAACTCAGCATGGACTGACAACAAACTGAAAGAAACATTACCAAGCCCTTGGACAAAGGTTTATATGGAACTAGCTGTTTTCTTGGATCATGGTCCCTAAGGCAGGGATGATGCATCCATTACCGAGGCATCATCGACTTCAATGCTGGACACTGAAATTGCACTAAAACCCTTCCAGGGGAAGACGTGGTGATTCTGCAGTGGGATCACACTAGTCATCAAGAAACTGCACAACCATTTGCCCATCTGGCTGTGAAGAGTTTCACCAACTTTCTCTTCTCTAACTTCTCATACCTAATATTAGCTATTAAGAGTTATTGAGGAAATACGATCTGTGGTGTCATTGATACGTGGGTCCCAACACACGCTTGCATATTTTCCTTTTACATATCAGCTCTCTTGGGAAGGCATCATGGCTAGAACAGCCCGTTGAATACTCTGCTTCTTCTGGATGTGTAAATAGCACAGCACTTCTTTGTGGCAAGAGTAAATGCAGGTCAGTTTTGGGGCCAGTCCTGTTCAAT
>NW_009202272.1:0-12919 GCF_000690835.1 Fulmarus glacialis
GATAGTGTTGGGTTGACGGTTGGACTTGAACATCTTGGAGGTCTTTTCCAACCTTAATGATTCTATGATTCTATGATTCTATGATTCTCTGACTAAATTTGCACTAGCTGGCTCCCCACCAGATACTGTCTTTACAGTAAATGCAAGACTGTGAATAGCTTTACCTTTGAGGAGGAAATTTCTAACATGAGTTCAGCATTGGAGCTAATTCATCCCCTTCTTGCTCTGTTAGCTTATAATTGCATCTGAATTTGTAGACATGTCTGTGCTGTTGGGGCTGTAAACTAATTACCTTTACTCCATTGTAATTATGTAGTCAGCCAAAAAGTAATGTCTTGTTAGCAAGTTTCTGTTATCCATAATACATCTGGTTTCAAGTTTTGCCTGATCACCTTCAGTCATCTTGTTGCCCAAATTACTACTGTAGCTGCTTGTTACTGGTCACTCACAATTTCCCATCCACTTTAGAATCGGTCATTTCACTAAATCTGTCTCAAGACTGTGTTTTTGATCTACCTCAGGGCATAGCTTATACTTCTCTTTGATGTTAGTGTTAATGTAAACTGTTCTCCCTCCCCACACTGCTGTGCTGGCATAACTGTGTGAGGTGTACTTAAGTCAACTGCCCATTCAAGCACAACATTTATATTGTGTGGGTTTGTATTCTTCCATTTTGTTCTGTAGTTTAATTCACTCTCATTGTCTCGGTTCACACTGTTGCCTTTTCTCCTTATTCCTTTTTACTTTTTTTTATGAGGAAGTGAAAAAAACCCAACCCAACACCAGAACACCACTCATCCAGTCATCCCTGTAAACTTATGCAGACTCTTGTTTTGACTGTGTGTCACCAGGGTTAGGCATTAGCAATACAACTTTACAAACATTTTGTTTAGGTCCATCTATTCCACAGTATCACAATAAACTTGATCTTACTTTACGGAAATCTGCAGCTGAAAGGAGCCGTCCTGCTCCTTTTCTCCCTTCCAAACCCTAAGAGCATTTGTGCATGGTTACATGGTTGCATGTGATGTATCAGATCATTTTGTAAAAGATAACCCCTTTTTGCTCCTTGAAAAAAACCATTTTCCATCAAACTAGCAAGCAAATTTATGTTGCCATGATCTCACTCATGGAGTTGGTAGATCTGGTTCAAGAAAGAAAACGTGAACGTGTAGCTGATAGTTGGGGAGGGAAGAACTATGCATTTGGCAGCCGCTCACTTTTAGGCTGGATTAAGCATTTTGCAAGATTACTGTTTTAACAGGGGGGTTTTGTATACTTTTCAAAAAATTCTTCAAAGGAGAAAAAGAGTGAAGCTCTCCATAGCCTGTCATTTCGTTCATTTAGCATATATATTTAAGAAGGATGCAAAGGAGATTCTTATCTGCGCTTCCTTAAATATTGCTGTAATATTTAAATTTAATGCATGTATTTGTGGAGCTTTGACTGTACTTTGAACACTGTAAAATATTTATAGCGTAGATTGAGATAAAGTGTCTTATTATATTTCTAAGTTTTTAAGTTAGCATTTCTTTTAATACTTTGCTCCTCGCAAGTCACTACTGTCACAAAATGGAACAAAGTGGAAAAGAAATGGAAGTAAAACCAACTGGAAAGAAATTATCAAAAGAGGAAAAAAATATGCATTAAGACTTTCTGTGTTTTGAGAATTATGTTATCTTATAAATTAGTAATCTGTGGGGAAAAAACATTAAAATTTATGCTCAACATGTGAAAAATTGTTCAAAAAGGAAGTTATTTTAAATATACTGCAGTGGTATATACTGTTCTTCAGATCTTGTCCTCTAACTCAAAAAAGTAAGTGAAAGTAGGAGATACGGTATAAAGGAGTATGTCTGTACTTTTTCATTTCTTAGAATAATTTATTTGCTGTCTTTCCAGCTACTGCCTTAGGACTGAATTTATATCATTTACAGCATCATAAGTCTCTAGCTGGTATTGTATAAATGAAAAGTTAGAATACTAACCAGTATTAGATGTGGTTTCTGATCTTCTGTAAGCACTTGCATTTTCTCTGTGCAGGTAGTTTCATTGCAACCAGTTAACACACTTGCATGAGTGTGTGTGTCCACACACAGGTATCTACACATTTTTCTATTGGCTTATAGAATTTAAGGGCCATAGAAACGAGTCCAGTCTAAAGTGACTGAACACTGATAAGTTTCCCTTCCAGCCCCTGATCTAACCACTCGTGGTGCTTGGACATTTCTGGAATGTAAGGTGGCTAGTATATCTTGCACAGTAGGCTAACATTAAACAAGTTACTATGTAAAACTGCATCAAGTTTTGCTACTTTTGGATAGATACTGTAAGTACAATTTAAAATCAACAGCAACACTTGACTTGAAAAAAGTATAGCCTGGTTTTAACTTGCTTTCAGAATGTCTCTTTTCTGGTATGAGTTGAATTATTTGTGGGTTTCTGCCTTGTTAGTGCATTTTCAATTAATACAATTTTAAACCCAAATGTCTGAAATTCTTTTGAAATTTTGTCAGGTAAATATTGGAAAAATGGATTCTCCCATTGAGAAATGGAACCTAATAATTGGCAATTTGGCCTTAAAACAGGTAAATATAATGGACTTACTTGATTAACTCCTCTAAGTGAGCAAAATTATTGAAAAACTCCATCACAAACTTTGGTAAGTATGGAGATGGACAGTGTTAATGAGAAACTAGCTCTACTTACACTGGCTCATACTTAACATATAATGTTTGCATGACTGATTTTTTTTGAACAGTGTAGTTCTTCCCTAGTTATTCCCTAAAGAATATAAATATATAAAACGATATGAGCTTATATTTATCAGAAGAAGAGGTAAAGTATTCTTTGTGACTTTACCAAGGGTATTTCCTTTTTAATTTTTCTGAGAAAGGATCTGAGGATGATTAGAGAAAAATTTCAGGTTTGGCAAAACCGTTTAAATTTGACCTCTCAAATATTTTCAGTACTGTGTTTGCATTAGATTAAATCTTTAAAGAAAGCACGTGATGGAGCTTTTGGACAAGAAACGATATTTTAAATAGCTGGGTCATTTGAGGAATGTTTGTTCTCCAAAGCAACTATTTCTTAAGATTAAGAACTATTTCATGTTCATATGTTATAATACAACATGCTCAAAAAATATGTGAAATGTTTATACTGTGACTTCACTGTTTTAAGTGGCCTTGGGAGCCTCTTTAGGCATTTCAGCTTTGGCTCCTGGTAAATCCTCAGCTCTTTTCCCTGATTTTACTTTTGTTATTCTTGAGTCTCTGAAATGCTGGTAAAGCCTTTTCTGCTGGCATAAGATTTTTCTTCTTGATAATCCAAGGTTATCATCCTTTCTACAAAATGGATGAGCATGCTCCCTTTACACCTTGCAAATAAATGTAGATAGGAGAAAAGAATAACAGAAAATTATTCTGTAGTCCTCATAAGTCTAGCAATTATTTTAAGAATTGTTCACCATCTTTTTCTTTTCCAGGTTCAGGCAACAGTAGTTGGTTTTCTGGCAGCAGTGGCAGCAGTTATATTGGGCTGGATTCCAGAGGGCAAATACCGCTTTGATCATTCAATCCTTCTGTGTTCTAGCAGCGTAGCAACTGCCTTCATAGCTTCCCTTTTACAAGGTAAAAGGAGTATATATGTCACTTTTTACAGTTATTTAGTTTTCTGTGGATGGTGAATGTATATTATGTTGCTATTCCTTAAAAATTTAAATCCAGTAAGGTATAATACATCTGAAACATAGCTGAGGATAGGCTGGCCTTTTGCAATTTCCTTACAGGCCTGCATATTGCATTCCTCTCCTGTCATATTCTTTGAAAAGGTTTGATTTGCATGACCTCCTGAGCATATCTAAAACAAAAAGTATGGTTTTTAGAGTTTACCTAATATGATGGAGAACTTTTGTCCCCTGCTTTCTATATAAATTAATGTACAAAATACATTCTTAGGGCTAAACAGGTAGAACTTATTTGTAATTAAGGTCAAGTGAGCCCAGATCTTAACTCAGCTGAATCCAAACTCCCTGGTTGTCTATGCAGCTTATATGTTAGTTTGTGCTCTGCTTTGTATCTGAAGTGAACAAATTGGCTTGTTATGTGAAGGATTTGGGCCAAGTTCAAGTCCCCCTCTACAAACAGTGCCAATGTCTGTTTGGAGCCATATGGCATGATGAATTTAATCTTCTCTTCCCAATTATCAGGAAACATTTAACCATAAAAGACGGTACTTAATGGACATGAGGGGGAAAAAAGTACCCCTACTTTCATTCTTAATGAAAATACATAGTCAGTAGTCTTAATAACAGTAAGTCAAGTAAAACGTTTAACTTCCTTTTTTTACTAATTTGATATGCTTACTTATGTGAAAATTACAAAATTGTTAAAGTTTTGCAAGGAATTAAGAGCATACATGTATTTTAGTGACTACAAAGCCATTGAGTTTGATCATGCACAGAATTAGGAGCAGCAAGAGAACTGGGGAATATGAGTGCATTTTTTCCACTTCTCAGGTATAATTTGGACATGAAGAGAAACTTTGTTGTTATCTGGCGATGAGCCAGCATGGGAAATTACTTTCTAAGCTTCATCGTCCTAAAGGTGAAACAGGCGCTTTTGAAATATTGTGATCCTACAGGATCATTTCAGTTCGTTCTTCTGAGAATTTCATGGAATTTAACTCTTTTGGCAGTTTCTCTGAAGGTGAACTCCTAATATAGCCTACAATACATAATATTGCTAAAATACATGAAAATTATACCAATTTTTCAAAAAGTCTTTAAAATAACATAAAAGATAGTATACACAGTTGAAGCTCTTGTGTGTATTATATGATGAGAGGGAAATTACTCAGGTTATGGCAAAGACGACTGTTAATAACAATGTGAATTTTATTTTTAGTAGCCACTTGCATTCTGTGGGGAAATGCCTCTCAAAAAGTTAGTCTTGCTGTTTATAGGGAAAAAAAACCCCCTACGTCCCTAATGTAAAATTTTTTAACTGTGTAGCAAGTAACATTTTTATATGTTGTCTTGTTTTTAATGTATGATATAGCTTCTTGATGTTTGGTGCTAAGTCCATGACTGGAAATCTTGCACAATATCAGATGTCAAAGTATTTAATCTTATGTTGTTTTCAGCCTAATGTGATTTAAATTTCAGTCAGCTAAAGTTAATAGGGTGTAGAAATAATACACGGCGTATTTTTTTTATTCAGGAAATAGCTGATTTACAATTTCAGTAGTGCTAATTCTAATCATAAGCAAAATAGTTCATTGTGCAGAAGGTTCTTGGGGGCTTTTTTTTGTGTGCTTACTGTATTTTTTTTAGTATACAACCTCATTTTTAAAAATGGCTAAAACTTAAAAATACAGACATCAGTCAGGTGGGAAGAAAAATCATCCTGGGACAAAAGCACTGGCTTTGTATTTATCAAGTTTGAAATTGCCACTATCTTGGAGTTTTCTGTGGAGTTACAACAGTAGATATGGTTACTGTACTGTCTTCTTTATTGAATCTAGGTATAATAATGGTTGGAGTTATTGTTGGATCAAAGAAGACGGGTATTAATCCTGACAATGTTGCCACTCCTATAGCAGCAAGTTTTGGAGATCTTATCACTCTTGCTATACTAGCATGGATAAGTCAGGGTCTTTATACTTGCCTTGGTAAGTATGTTTCTTAGTGTATATGTCTCCCTAGGAACCTCTTTGGATCAGGAGCGTGGAGAGAAGGCAGGGAGGGAGAGGTTTAGAAAACCTTTTAGTTTGACTGACTTTTTTTGTCAACATTTATACCGTTGAATGATAAATCTTGGGTTGCAACGTTATGCCATGATCTTTTTTTTCCTTTTTTTTTTTTTTTTTTTTATAAGATGATAGAAGTCACTAACCACAATCTTGGCACAATCTACTAATATCTGAAAGGCTCTCACGGTATCACAGTCAAGCTACATGTGGATTAGAAACTGTAGTTGCTGAATTTACTCTGCTTTCTTGTGGGGGGGAGGGAAGCTGACTTCATCCAAGTTTTCTTGAATGCCCACCCCTAAATCAAATATTTGCTTCCCAGAGACCTTTTGAATTGTTCTCCTCTTGCACTAAGAGGAAGGAGTTGAATTGACTGTCTTGATAAGCTGCTGGGAGAGGAGTTCTGTTTTGAGAATTTTTTTTTGTTAGGGTGTGGTTTTAGACACCATTCAAATATATCTTGAGCTGCAGCTATGCCCAGAAATCAAAATGAAAATAATTTAAGTAATTTGAGTAACAATAGCAAGTTTACAAGTATGTATTCAAAGAAGTGAAGCCTAATTTGTGCTTTGTGATTGCTATGACTTTTAAATGAGTTACGCAAAAACTGTTGTGAGTTTCCTTCTGATTCCTTCCAAGTGCTTTCCAGCTCCCATTGCAGTACCTTCATGTTTCCTCATCTCCCCTACTCCAGTTTCCAATACCAGTTTCCTCAGCTCTTTCCTATCTCTTGTCTCCCTCACAGCGTGACACTTCCATGCCTCCCTCCTGTTCCCTGTGCCTGTGCTTGATTTTACCAGCGTTTCCTTCTGCTTTTCAGTAAACGAAGTAACCACTTCCAGCTTCTCCAAGTAATGGCCCTGCTCTCCTTCCGTTTTCTTTGTTTTGTTTTGTCTTATAAATTTGGTGGCTATATTTCAAACCTAAATCTGCTAAGTTAGCTGTAGCTTTCTTCAGAACAGCAGTTCTGCCATGAAAGATGAAAAAATGTATAACCACTTTGAGTAGCTAAGCAGAAAAGGAGAAGCCTTCTCTGACTACTGACTACAGAGGGCAATGATCTAATCCTACTTCATGCATGAATTCTGTCTGGCTTCTTGATGACAGTTTTTTACTGTTTGCTAATTTTCCCACTAATAGCTATGAACAGGTGAATTACACATAAACAGCTCCAAACTAATTTTCTTATGAATGACTTTTTTTTTCAGTCTGCAATTCTTCTCTTCTACTGGTTATTTGCATGTTTCTATAGTCCCTTTGAAACTGTTTTTCTGATTTCTAGGACCTGTACTGTCTAAATCCTACTCTCTTAAAGGAGAAGTCCACTCAAGAAGGTTCATCATCACAATGTCTGCTAAAAATGAATATGCCTATAATTATTATTATTAGAAGCATGCTCAGTAGCTGATGTAATGAAATGCTTGATTGTCACAAAGGAGATGTGAACTTGGAAAATGAGAATTAGGAACTCAAAAATCAGTCTTTTTCTTCCTGTTTCATCATCTCCCCCATGAAGAAACAAAAAATGTGAAAACATTTTCTCACAGGAGGAGAAGAATGTTCAGAACAATATTTAAAATTATATTATTGCTACAACTGACTCCTTCCATAGAAACTATTTAAAAATTGTGTTTTAAAAGACATAATTGTAGACAATTATAGTATAGTATACCACAGGCCAAATTTTGTGTTGTCCATAATTGTTTTACCAGACATGTTGATATCACCACATATATTCTTTACATCTATGCTCATTGTTCAAGCTTTTTTTATGTAAAAATTTGAGCTGTTCTGTGTAAGTATTACAGCATGAGTCAGAAAAGGTATCTAATAAGACTCAAGCTACCTTGGTGTGACTTGCCATTTTGTTTCTTAGTTTTCAACTGATGATTTTATATTTTCAGTATTTGATTTTTCATATTTAGAAAGTGTTGATGTGATGTCAGCTTAAACGTATTAGTGTGCAATACACCCATTTTTAATATTTTCTGTATTTTTTAAAAAACTTGAATTGTATTGTTTATTTAATATCTCTATTTAAATACTTTATATTATATTCTAATAACTTATTTCTCAAATACTTCCTTTAGATATTTCTTTTAAGGAAGTTTATAGACTCACAGTGAAAAGAAAATTAGTAAAGATTTTTTTAACCTCTCTTCTTTCTTTTCTCCTCTCCTGAGAAGAACAGAGAGGAAGCCTCTATTGTCATGAAATTTGGTTTCTCTAGCTAATGCTAGGACTGGGATAATAATTAGAGTTTAGCTCATTAGAGACTGTTTATCTAGATTTATTGCTATGCCCAAAAGTCTTACTAGGCTGGAACATTGGATTATTCTGCTTAAAATAGATTTCAGGTTCCCAACAATTGATACATTTGATTGGAATTCAGTTCAAAATTAGGGTTTATGCTAGTCAATGAAGTGCCAGGGAAGTTGGTATACCAGCTAGATGGAAAGGAGTTAGCTAGGAGAGAGTTAGCTAGGATTATTGGCATATACTAGCTATCTGGGTAGGTGTGGGGTTGGAAGAGGTTGCCAAATTTGGGTTAACACTGAGATTAGATTCGGGGCTAGGGTTATGATTGAAATTTATTCTAGTCAGGACTTTGTCTGATTTAAAATAATTAATGCTAGACTTCAGGCTTTAAATGTTAACTAGTAAGTATTTAAAATGAAATTTATTAGAAACTTATGCTCTCTAGGTCAAACTTCATTTTGGTTTTTAAAATTTTGCTTTGTAAACTACATTGTAATGAATAGGCCAGTGATTTTTTCATTTGTTTCCTAAATCTTTTCCCTATAAATATTAGTTTCTTATGTATTTGCATTGTAATGTTCTCTATATAATTGCCTAAGTTGAACCCATGTAACTCAAAGACAGTAAATCATTAATACTGAGTCTTACTCTTTTTAAACAGCTTCCTCTACTCCTTTCCATTTTTTTTTAAATTGTGGCTACAGGCAAAACTTACTGACATGTGCTGGTATTTTAATAGTAGCTGGATTTTAATTGTAGCTACATTTGTCATTTGTAAATAAACAACATATTATTTTGTGAATATATCTAGTACTGCTTCCTATGCTTTATATAAATTACAGATAATATGTTTCTTTTTTTTAAAAGAGTAACTAATTACTACTAATATTTCAGTTTCTCCTAAAACATGCTAAAAACCCCATGCTTCTAAAAAAAACAAGCAAAAACCACTGAGCCCGAAAAAGAACATGGGGAAGGAAACTTGGACTTCTTTCTTCCTTTCACACATTTCCAGAAATTTACACCTCTAGTTACAGATGGCCTAATGTATCTCAGAGGAATAAAAAAACAAGTGGAGCCAGTTTGAACCGATCCTTTGCTGCTTTTACAGCTGTCATGGCCATTCACATTTTAGTCAGCCACTGCAGCTGAAAAGCAGATCCCACACATTGTGTAGGGGGAAGGATTAGTGCACTCAAGTACACTTCTGAGAGTTACTCCCAATTTTCTTTCTATATGGTCTTCTGGAAATACTTCTCTTTTGGTGATATATGTAAATATCTAGTTACCGCTAAAATGGCTGCTTCTGCTCCTTGTATTTTTTTTCAATGTCTTTGTATTTCTTTCTCTTAGGAAACAGAGAGTCTTTCTAAAGTGAGAACATACCACAAAGCCCTTGGAAATGTGTGGTTTCCAAGACGCATGTATTTGAACTGTGAAATAGTAACAAGGAATAAAAGTATGGAGTAGCTTCAGCTCAGAAGAGGTATATAAAGTTGTGAATGGCAGGAAAGAGGCATTAGGAAAATGAGTAGGCAACAGGTTAAAAAAAAGTTAAAGAAACTTTTTTACACTATACGTGATTGGGATGCGGAACTTACTGCTGTGATGTGTTAAGAGGACCAAAGTGA
Organism: Fulmarus glacialis; assembly: GCF_000690835.1. Classification (NCBI taxonomy): domain Eukaryota; kingdom Metazoa; phylum Chordata; class Aves; order Procellariiformes; family Procellariidae; genus Fulmarus; species Fulmarus glacialis. The sequence goes on from NW_009202272.1 coordinate 9,645, forward strand.
TTTTAGAAAACTAGTTGGATAAATTAATCAGAGAAGAATCCATTGAGGGATATTGAACAGACAGATGCAGACAGAAGCTTGAGTGATGAAATCCCTGAGGCAAACAGCAGCAGAAGCTGGCAGAGCACACTGAAAAAAGCATCACTCTAAACTTGTCATTTTCTTTTCTTCTTTCCACAAACCTGAACTGGTGACCATAGTCAGACACAGGATACTAGACTAGATGAGACCTTTGGCCTCACCCAGCACAGATGTTCTTATGTTCTTTCTGTCATTTCCCTGCTTTCTCAATGCTAGAATAACAAGCACAATGGGAATGTTATAAAGAAACCCACAGTTTATGGGCTAGTAATGAAGCAGGTGGGATTCACCTCTGAACTGTATTCTGAATTCACTATTTTCCCCTATGATTTATTAGCCTAACTACTCAAATGTACTGAAACAAAAGTGTAAGTTTCTGGCTTCTCTCTGCATGGGAAGAGTTGTTTTCAGATAAGGAGGCTGGAAGGGGAAAATGATTTATGTACAAGCTTTATGCTTGTCTGTAACAGAGCTGTACACCTGTGCTCAGCCTTTGGTTTGATATGATGCTTCATGGCATAGCCAGAAGAGGCAGGGAAAAAGAACTGTAGGCATTTTTACCTAGGCTAGGGCCAAATGAAATGTCTTGTTTGGCCACCATCATATATATAATTTCTGAAAAGTTCATCTGAGTGTTTTAAAAATAATGGCAAAGCCATCAAACATGGGGATTTAAATAGCAAAAGGTTAACAGTTCTTTCTGCCTTAACAATTCCCTTAAAAGAACTGTATCTGTGAATCGTTGTTAAATAGCTGGGGGAAAGCACTAGAGGGCTCCCCAGGACCGTCGCTGGGACCCACCTCTGGTTCCTCGACCAATGCTCTGGAATCGAAAGACCCAGTATATTAAATGTGGAGGTCCATGTTGCTTGTCATTTGTCAGTAATGATCTGAAGACTTCGTTTAAAGCTTTCCTTTTTTCTTACAGATCGTGACTTAAATATATGCATTTCTCTCTCATGCATGTTGGATCTGGATTGAGAAGACAAATTGTGTGATTCACATTATTGTTTTCAGGTTCCTACCAGTTGCTTTGAAGTAGTTTATTTCCAGTTTACCTCTAATTTCTACTAGAGGTTGCATTGTTTTCAGTGGCACTGCACTGAACAGTATGTCACAGTAGCTACCCCGCACAAGGAGTAAAACATTAAGTAAATTAAGTAAAACATTCTCCAAACTAGAAGATTCATTTATATCACTGTTTACTAAAGGGATGAGGGCTTAAAGTAAATGAAGATCAGTAAGGACTCAGTTGAGAACCTTGTCTCTTTCCTCTTCCCTCCTTCCTTTTTTAATTTAAGGTCACAGTCAGAAGTTCATTGAAGAGTTGAGTGCTTTTAGGAGTTGATCTTCCACTGTTGGATGGTACAAACTCTATCACAGAGCCAGGCTGAGCAAGATTCCTTTCACCATGTAAGCTACCTGCTACAAGTCTATCAAAAATGGAGTGAAGTGAGCCCTAAAAGAGGAGTCATTTATTCCCTCTTCCCATTCTCCAGCTATTGTGTAATACATTTTCTTCTTCTGTGAATTAAGTATGAAGAGGAAGATGGCCCACCCTTCCTCAAAAGGTGCCTCTCAAGGTTAATGCCTTTTTAGATTCTTATAGTAAGGTGTTCTACAAGTAGAGTCTCCCATAGCTAAAAAAAAGTCCTGCACTCTGTTCCCAAGAGTTATACTGGAGCTGAGTAGTTTCACTAGTCCTGTAGGTAGCTGGAGCCTATTGTTGCTCACTTGTGACAGATTCTGTGATATGTTTCTAAACTATTAATTACTTCTATAGTTCTGTTTTTAATTAAACTTAATAGACGGGCAGTAGAATTTGAAGTTCTGGTAGGGAGCAGCTGCCTTGCCTTAATTTTTATATCATCATTGCCTTAAAAGGTGAGTGGGGTGAATTTCAGTTGTCTAGTCTAAAACTTGTAAACTGATTAATATGTATACCTGATTTCCACCTTGTTTAGCAGCATGGGCATGGTTGGTGGCCTATTTGTTTGTTTATTTAGTATTCCCTCTAGCACTTTTAGAACAAGGAATCCCAATACAGTGCTAGTATATTATCATAGCAGAAGTTTTTGGTTTTGTTTTTTTTTTTTTAAATATAAGCTCTGGCTGCATCCTGTCCCTGGAGATCCCCCATTCCTGAGAGCCACTCCTGGCTTTTGTCCCTTTCAAGAAGAAACTTGTGACATACGTTGAATTCAACTCGTGGAAGGTTTGATAATCAGCCATGGGTTAGTCATGTTTTCTAAGATTTGTAAAGCTGCCCTTGCTTCTGGCTACTTGCTGACTTCTGAAATGGTCCTGTTGCACTGCAGATATAAATTATATTTATTTTGGTTATAATTCATGAATCATTATACACTAGCAAGACTGTCTTATCTTTTTTTTTTTTCCTTTTTTTTAAACTTCTTACAAAACATTTCTGTGGCAGGATGACGTGTATGTGTATGTTATATTTTACATAATTATTATTTATTTAGAAATTACCTATTAAATAATTCTTGGTTAGTATTCATTGTTCATTTGCCGGACTGATTTCAGTTTTATCTATGTGCTCTTTCCTTTTTTTCAGAAGAAAGGAATTATACGATATATTTTACTTTGCTTATTTTTAGTGTTCTTTGTAATTCTTGCATTACATTCTTGGACTAGCTCTCCAAGCTTGGAGACTGGTGCAGGTAGTTACATACTCTGCCTTTTTTTCATGAACGTGTTCTAACAAGTTAAGTTGTTAGTGGGATTAAAAAAGAAATTATTGTAAAAGGCATACTTTTTTGAACTTTTATTTCCTTTCCTGACTTGGTAGAAATCCTGTAATAAAGAGTACAGTGGGCTAATTGTTGATGTACAAGTGAAAGACTTTCAAAAATTAGTGATTAATTAGGATAATGCTCACCATTGCATCTGTATTTTGCTGTTGAATGTTTTTTTGCAACAGAGGGTCTTTGCTGACCAGCAGACTTTACCTTTTAATAAAATTGGCTACCTCTCAAAAAATGTGGCAAAGACTTGGAAATTTGTGATATTAATAGGATTTCATTGTTTTATGCCCTTTTATATTTTACTAAACATACTACATTAGAATTATTCTCTCATTCTGAGCTTTAAATCAGTTATTGGACATCTGGAACATGCTAATGCCTCACCTTTGAGAGGAACAGACAGAGAGGGAGAAAGAACACATAGCAGGA
>NW_009202272.1:12934-52680 GCF_000690835.1 Fulmarus glacialis
TCTTGGAAAAAAAAAAGGGGGAAAAAAGGGGGAAGGGGAAAAGGAGGGATGTCTCAAAATTTTAAATAAATAGATGTAGAATGAATTATGCCTTTCCATGTGACCAATTTTAGTGCACACAGGGGTCTTTCTTCATTGTAAGTGGAAGGAAGGATGCATTTACCCGGGCAGTAAGTAGTAGTCTACATGACAAAAAGTTCAAGAACTTTACATCAGTACATTGTTGTCTTTTTTATTAAGTTTGATAAAACAAAACTATAATTATCAAATAAAGGAATCATGTATTGTGTGTACTCTTTTGAGTAAGAACTCTTTACATTAGGCCCACCTCTTAGTTCACAAAAAGAGGAGAAAGGAGGAAAAAAAGGCACCACAAAGGAAGAAGGATATAATATACTGTAGAATAGTTAAGGAAAGGGAAAAATTACTTCTCTTTTGGGTTTGTCTCATTCTCATTCTAATAGCTTTCTGCTTTTAGCTTACCCAGTGAAAGGTATCTTACTATCTTTTCTGCTGGCTCTGCTGCAGAGGTTGTTACCAGTCAATGCAGAAGGATAGTAACTTCTAAAAACTCTACAGCAATTCTTCCAGCAGTAATTTTAGCTCCACCAAGATAACATCAAAATAGTAATTGCTTGAATTTGGAACCTTTGTAATAAGCCATAATACATGGGTGAAAATACTTTTTTATATACTAAATATTCTTCTTTGGTAAATTGTTTGTGTGTTCTACATTAACTATTTCAACCTGTTATTTAAAATATATTTTGCATTAAGACTTGTCCAAATTCTGAAATTTTAGACAAAATGTATTTAACATTAAATACATTACCACATTTCTCATAAAACTAAATATATGTAAAAGTGGAATGTTTGCATAGTTTATATATATATTTGCGATTAGGATAAATTTTCCATTATTTACCTCACTGTTGAATTAGGAAGTCTTGGATCACTGTAATAGCTTCTGTGTGGATGGGATTATAAAACCAAATAATCTCTAAAAATAGTATTATTTCTGTGGAGGCAGCTGTTTGCCTTATAAGCTCAGCTTTATGATGGTACTCACTGGTGTTTGCAGTTGTGTTCCTATGAAATATGATGCTATTCTGATGGATAGGTGCAAGCAACAGAATTGTGGCTGTGTATTTTCAGACTCAGACTGGTTATAAAATAACTGAGCTACAGATATAAATGTCTCAGTATTACACATTGTGCTTCCATCATTTAAGATATGCTATTTCTGGTAGGATTACCGTATTATCTGTGCTTTGGAAAGAAGGGCGTGTACATATGCTATGAATTTGTGTATAAACAAAACGCATTTTCAATATATTCAGTTTCTTTTTTTTTTTTAGTAGCTAAGTTGCAAAATGATGTTTTATATTCCACATCCTTATTGCATTTTTATCATAAAGCATCATACAAAAATGTCCTTCAAAATTCCTTCTTTGTACAGATAGTTCTGTCCTTGTGAAGATGGGAGACAGTGATCACAGATGGCAGATGTTAACCGTATAGTTTAGTGCAGTAGTTGAAACTTTAGGTACAGTAGTGATAAAGACTATGAAATTTCCTCAATTGCATGATGTAGATTGTAATTTATTTTAGAGTTCTAAATTAGGAAAAACATACAGGAATGTCTTGAAAGTAAAATGGGTTTTTTGTTTTTTTCTATATTATTATTTTAGAGACATATTACTATGTATCTCCTTTGGTTGGTGCCTTTTTTTTGGCTCTGACTCCGATGGGGATTGTCATAGCTGCCAAACACCCAGCTACCAGAACTGTTCTCCATTCAGGATGGGAGCCTGTTATAACTGCCATGGTTATAAGCAGGTAAATCTATTTGTCTTGCTTTGTCTTGATAGTCACCCTGGGTCTCTACATATCTTATTTAACACCTGATTGTACTTAAAAGAAACATTTAAGGAGCCTCTAGAATGTAGAGTGTGAATAAACTTTAATCTTCCCAAAATGAGGAAGTTGCAAAGTTAAGTCACAGGTGGGAATGAGTGGGGGAGGCAGCAGTAGCCTATGGCAATGACTGAGCAGAAGTGTGCTGTATTAAATGAAGAAAATGGTGAGCTATTCATCTCCTGCAGTTTCCAATCAAAATTATACACTGATCTGAGAGATTATTTAAGTCAATGAAAGTTATGAATCTTAAAAGTGGAGTGATTGGCTGAAATTCTATGGTCTTTGTTATACAAGTAGTTGATTTTAATATGTAAATAACTATAGTGATGTCAGTCTGTAGCTGAGAACGCGGTCATGGGAATGAATTGAGAAGAAAATTGTGGCTTGAAGATGTTCAAAGACAGATAGACAGATTGCTAAAAAAGTTTTAAAATACTAATTAATGTACCTGCTTGCCTTATTCTAAATATTGTACTTTGTTTTTCAGTATTGGTGGCCTTATTCTGGACACAACGGTATCTGATCCTAACTTGGTTGGAATTGTTGTTTATACCCCAGTAATTAATGGTAAGACTCTGACAGGATTATGTGCTACTATATATCAATTGATATACCTTGGTTTGAGAAAAATCTATTACAATAAATTCCTATTATGCTAATTAGTATCTGCTATATTAATTTCAAGTTTTGATTTTGATGTCAACAGTTGTTTATTTGAACACCTAAGGAGCGCTTCCTGATCATATTTATTACAACCATTAAAACATGATAGAGAATGTGAGAAGTAGGAACCTAAAGTATGCATTAAGAAACAGAAAGTGTAAATATTGAAGTAATGTATTCAAATATTAAATGATCAAATATTATATTGAAAAGGTTGTGGCTGAGGAAAGTGTAGATAAAATTTTATTTCAAAGGATTTTCTTATGAACATCCAAGGACAAATTTTCAAAATAGTAGTTTACTATTTACGTGTAATGTATGTAGACATAAGAACTAACAGGGATGCTACAGGCAAGTAAATAGATTTCTCAAGAAAAACGTGTATTGTTTCCCATGCTTGGTATGCACTTTCCAGGTGTGTAAGAACGTACTTGTGAACATTTGGTCCTTAAGTTAAGTGTTCTATCATGTAACGATAACAACAAAGCAAATTTTTTAAGAACAGTTAATATCTTATTAGACTGATGCAGTTTGAAAATGCAAACTTTTGAGCTTTTTTTTTCCTACAGTATCACAGGGTTGATACATATTTAGTTTGCAATAATTATAATCACCAGATATGTTCCCACTGTATTGCTGCCTACCTGTTCTTTTCCCCTTTTGTATTTCTCCATTTTATTTCTTACATTATTTTGCGCTTTTATGTATTGTTGATTTTTAAACCATTTCTCCAATTATCAAGATGATTCTGACTTCTAATTTTTGGCTTTCAAACTGCTTTTGACTTAACTTGGCCTTTGCAAATTCCATATGGGTATATTCTATTCTGTTTTCTAAGCTATCAATTAAATTAATTACGACCACTTGTTTTCCACTTCGATAGTAAAATGTTAATATGGACACTGATTTTTAGTTTTGAACCATATTGCCCTGATACAATTAGTTTTCGAGAGGTTGCTAATGGAAATGTAGCATGGGATTGCACCAAAACATTTTGATAAACTTTACTACAGTTGAGAGTTAGTACATATATTGCTGCACCCTTAAGGCAAGCTGTTCAGTTACAGGAGGAAATTCTACTGTTTTGACAGAAGCATGTTCTTGGCAAATTCATGTTAGCTCTTGTTTTACGGCTTTCATATCTTCTAGAGCTTATAAATCGTCTTTTTAATAATTTGTTCTAATACTTATGTAGCAATATAAATTTCACTGATATACAGATTTCATGGATCATCCTTTCTGGCCCTTTTTAAAGAAATATTTTCTGTTTTCCCCATTACAGCCCTCTGGTATTCTCTAACCTCCAAGATAATCGGTTTGCAAAAATGATCACTGATAATTCATGGATTGTTCATGTAGCTCTCTAAAGATGCACTAAATTTAGTTTACCCTCAGGCCCTACAGACTTAATACATATGAGTTTGTGATCAGACATCACCATTTTTATGAAGGCAGTAGACAAAAGGAACTGAGCATTTCAATCTTCCATAGAGCATGTTGCTTGTTCTTCTTTCCCATTAAGGTCTTATATTTCCTTTCTTCTTACTTTTAATATGAAGCATTTCTGTGTTTGCACTTGTGTTCCTTGCTAACTGTAAATTTATTTTTACACTTCAGCCTTTATGCTTCCTTGCCTGTGCCTTACCTTTATATTCATTCAAAATTGCAAGTACTTGCATCTACCTTTTGTGTGTTTCCATTTTGATTTCCAGATACTAAAGAGCAGGGCAGACACGTTGATCTTCAACTTTTTTCTGCTTTACATCTGAAACTTTTCTTAATTATAGTCCTTTTTGGTAACCCCCTAGATTTGCTTCCTAAGAGAAGAGGATTGTTTTTTCTTTTCAGGCAGGAGTACCCCAACCAGTGGTCCTGCTTTCCTAGATGACATCCCTTGATTATAAAAGCCAACAACTGTCTGGTGATTGTTTCTTACTGTTTCCCCAAAGGCTTCTATCTCTGCTCCAGTACAGTACCAGAACACTTCTGGATTTTCTCTATAAACTCATTTATTCTTTACAGACTCACTTATTCTAGACTTGTACCTACAATGGATACAGGTCGCATGGATACATGCCTTTCTCAAGGCCTCACGCTCCTACCAGATGTTGCAGTGATGATGGTTTTTTACCCTGTAGTAGTTATGGACTGCTCTTGTAAGTGAACTATGCATACTGTTCAAGGTCATTTTCTTTCACAGAAATTGAGTGTGAAACCTGGGTTTGCCTGCGTGTTTACATTTTCCCTTTTTAACATTTTTAGCTGATGATTGGACTTAAGTAAATAATTTTAATTGGTAAGAATGACAGCTTACTATAAACATGCCTCTAGAGAAAAGGGTAAATGTATCACTTTATTTCTTATTTTCTTTCGTAAGTTTATGAACAGAATTAAGGCAACGTGCGTACATTCTTTTGAATGATCTTTAGAGAAAAAGAACTAGCCAAAAGCTATACATAGCCCTGGATGATTAGCTGACAGCTGACAAAAGATCCTTGAAGAATTAGGCAAGTGGAGAGAGGGAAAGCTGGAGCTATTAGAATCATAGAATCATTTAGGTTGGAAAAGACCTTTAAGATCATCAAGTCCAATCATAAACCTAACACTGCCAAGTCCACTACTAAACCATGTCCCCAAGCACCACAGCTACACATCTTTTAAATACCTCCAGGGATGGTGACTCAACGCCTTCCCTGGGCAGCCTGTTCCAATGCTTGACAACCCTTTCAGTGAAGAAATTTTTCCTAATACCTAATCTAAACCTCCCCTGGCACAACTTGAGGCCATTTCCTCTTGTCCTATCGCTTGTTACTTGGGAGAAGAGACCAACCCCCAACTCGCTACAACCTCCTTTCAGGTAGTTGTAGAAAGCGATAAGGTCTCCCCTGAGCCTTCTTTTCTCCAGTCTAAACAACCCCAGTTCCCTCAGCCGCTCCTCGTAAGACTTGTTCTCCAGACCTTTCACCAGCTTCGTTGCCCTTCTCTGGACACACTATTGGAGTAGGCAGGGAGAGAAAGAGTCCTTCAAGAAGGCAGGGACAGCAAGAGTCATGCTTGTAGCTGTGGCAGTCCCACAGTGGTCCTGCAGTGATGATTCCTGTGATGATTGTACCACCCCCATTCAAAATCTTGCTTTTTCATAAGAAGATTTGTATTTCCAGACTGTTCTTAGCCTTTGCCATCTGCCCCTGACTGCTACGCAATGCCTGAGAATGTTATTTTCCAAGCCACACCAGGTGCCTTACTCCATTGTTCATCTGGATTTTTCAGATAGCTCCCTTCTTTTCTTGTTATGCGTGAAGCAGTCTTTTCCCAGCTCTGAAAATTTAAACTTTTTCAATGACTAGTAATGGTCCATCAGCAAGTTGTTTATAGTCCTGTGTCCATATTTTCAGGACCTTTGCTATTATCCCAAACTTAAATTCCACATTGTAAGAAGAGAAACCTCATACCAAGCTCCATTTTGGAGCTGACAACAAGCCTAATAGGCCAAGACTAGAGTCTTGCACACACTAGCATAAGGTAAAGTTAGTCTAAGGCCCATGGCCTGTTACTGGCGATAGCAATACTGCTTTTGCAGTGCCACTGGGCAACAACTGTGGCACTAAGGAGTTCTGGTTTTCCCTCATCCACAAAAGAGCAGAGGGGAGTAATGTGTAAGTGTTGTACGTGCATATGCTAACCCTTCAACCCTCAGAATTCAAAATATAGAGGCATTTCTCTTGGAAAATGTAGAGAAAATATGTTCTGTGTGGAGGATGCAGAGTGGGCCTGTTTTATGGTACACCTTCTGGAAAAGGAAATTGGAGGTAGGTGATTTTTTTGGTTGCTGTTAGATTAGCGTCTCCTGGGTTTCATAATTCTACTGGCACCTTTGGATATTGCTGGTCAGTATACTGCAGTAAACTGGAGTTTAGGAAATCTTTCAGTTAAAAAAGCACATCTATGGACACTCATTTGCTAACTTAAACGGTGTGCTAGACCACTTTGGCTTTTTAAATATTACTGTTGCCAAAAGCTTTCTCTACCAGTGCTTTCCTGGCCTTGGAATTCTCATTGTAAGCCTAAGTAGTGAAAGGAGCTGAGGGTTTTCCCCTCAAAACGCTTTTCAGATGCCTTTTCCTTTCTCTTACCTTAAAGTTTGTTGCTCCTATGACACAGGAAACCTGAAAGAAACCAAGGAAATCTGAGAGAAATATTGTAACCTAATGGGATTGTGTCCAGCCAAAATTTGAGGAGTGTAAATTTGTCCAGGATTTCAAGTTGTCACTGTTTTTTTCAGTGCCAGTTGCCATATAGAATCATCATAGAATCATTAAGATTGGAAAAGACCTCTAAGATCATCGAGTCCAACCAGTCTCGAAATCCTGAACAGTATGCACTGCAAAGCTGTCAGGTGTTAGGCTTTCTGTGTGCGCCATTAAGTAGCTTTCAACCTGGTCCTGTCTAGATGGTTTGCATATTCTTAGATGTGAGACAAGTTACTTTCATCACATATGTTACAGTGTGGAGCTATAAATTTTTTGGTTTAAGAAATATTGGTCTGGAATTTGAGCAGCCTCAAAGGTTCCTACCCCTATTAACAATAACTGCAAATATTCGCCAAGAATATTAAAATAGTTCTTAAGCAGACAGGCATTTATAGTCAGCTTTACTGCTGGTGGCCAGAAGGATTTCACAACCGCTTTTCCATTTTTCCCCTGTTAAACACATTTCTTGAGTAATTATTTTTAATTCTGTGGTTGGTTGGGTTAAATTGTAACTCTGCTTTTTAAAAATAAATAAATCATTTTGTGGTTTCAGCAATCGTGGTACTTCCAAACTACTTGAGATTTAGATGTCTGTGTTTGATGTACTGAGATTCTGAATAAAATAACTAAGCCCAAGCGTGGCTGTGCTTCATCCTAGATACTCAAGTTGATCTTATGGTTTCTAAAGGATGAGATGGTTAAAATTTGCAAATCCTCTTACAACATCACAGCATGTTGAATTTGGCTCAGGAATTGCAATTTGCAAGGAACCGAGTTCTTTTTGAGCCGAAAAAAGATAATGCCTTGAACAATTATATGCTTCTGAATATGCAGCTGAAATGAACTAAGGTGCGGTTACCAGACAGAGCTACTTTCCTCTCCATTTTCCTTGTATGCTTAAACCAAACATTGTGAGATGTCTTGTAAGTATTTGCATTTCAGGAGTTACTGCATCATAACAAACATGTTGGTAGACCTTACCCCATTTTCATGCATTTTGTAGAATGGAGGTTCTGCAAATCAATTGTGAAAACATCTGAAAATCAGAAATGCTTTGCAGGCTTTATGTAGAAAAATCTGCCTTTACAGATGGTTTGAAGGAATACTCTTTAAGGGTAACATAAAACTGTTGTACTATTTCTTACTCTTTGGCTGTACATATCGTAGGATTATTTGATATCTGGAGGGAATAAATGTAGATCAAGCAATATGAAAAACCCATATGAGAAAAACTAACACAAAAGTTACTGAATGTCTGTTGTCTGGGAGATGAAAGTTAAGCTTACGTAGTATATTCCCCAAACCATACCTTTTTAATCTATTAGTAGGATAAATTGAATGACAAACTTTCAGGTTCTTCAAAGAGCTTTTGCTGTAAATTGTGTGCTTTGGAGAATGTAGAAAGAAAATACCCAGAAACCATTCCTCCTCAAAAAAGAAAATGCATTTTTTTAGTAACTTTGTATATTTTAATCTCTTATAGAGTAGTTGTACTCTCAGCTTTCACACAACAGAGAAGTGCTTTGATTAGGAGATAACCGTTGTCTCAGACAGTTGAGCATCTGAAATTTGCCTCTGTAAATTACAAGGGAAAGCATTAGTGATCTGTATGGTAGTAGAGCAATTTGGCTGAGTAGCAAATTAATTTTCTGCATCCTGAATTGGAAAGAATGTGATAGTCTCAGAAGGCACCTATACTGTACGAGAACTTTATAATTCAGCCTTTATTTTCACATGAAAAAGGAGGAGGGTTTTGATTCTGGATATTTAATTCCGATGCATTATTGGGTGATAGTTTTACTACTTTTTAGTTGCTAGCCTGTACATGTAAATCTGCATATTCTATGCTATTAGAGACGTGCTATTAATAGCATATTCTATGCTATTATTCTTTCTTTTACTTCTTACTTGTAAATTTTTTTACAAGATTTCAGTAATTATTAGTTTTCATGTCAAAATTATATCCAGAATATTTTCATTTTTTGACAGTCACGGAACAATTTTTCATCAGGCATAAGAAAGAAATTATTTGTAAGCCAAATGAAACACAAACTACTCCATTTTAAAATGTAATAGTATGCATATATAATGTTGTCTCAAAGACTTCTCTTAAAAAACATCCCTGGAGGAAAAGCTAATAATTTCCAACTGTTTCCCCCAAACATTTTTAAGTATTAAAAGAAATGCTACAAAGTGCAAAGGAAGATAGAAGAAATATGGATGAAAAAGCAACATTGAAAAGTACCTAGTTAAGCTAGGCTTCTATTCTAAGTATTTCACTTGCATAAACCATGGTTTTTTGAAGTTTAGAGAGGTCAGGGCAAAAACTGATCTTGAACTTTCTGAAAGATAATCCGATTATTCAAAAATTTAGAGGTTTTGGTCACTATTGTAACTGAGATTCTTTTCCTTCCTTTTCATTTCATTTTTGTAATACAAATTACATCAAAGAGCAGTTGTTGTTGAACTCCAGAAAGACTAATTGGCACAACTGACTATTTTGAACTATGGATTGTACTCAGGAGTGCACAAAAGTGAAAATGTTCTTGCCTTCCTTCTCTTGATAGATTTACAAGAAAAATAAATTTGGGAATTGTGTTGGCCTAATTCTTCCCTTATCTGGGTATTAATTTATTTTTGTCCCATTGCACAAGTTATATTGTAGATGCTTGGGAACAACATGGTATTCTGTCGCTGGTTAACCTCTCTCCATAGAACCGGATTGCTAAAAAACTTTAATCTCAATGAATTGATATGCATATGGTTTGCCATTCCTACACAATTATTTGTGTGCCCCATCACACAACTGTTCTTTATAGTCTCGTGAACAGTTATGGTCATTAAAGCTGAGTATGTAGGCTTTATCTTGTAGTCTCAGTGCTTTCATAGGAGGCAGTTTTCTGCAGGAACCTTTCTTCATTTATATATATTTAAGAAAAAGAAAAAAGGAAGAATGAGATGGGGACCTACAGGAGAGGAGGTGACTTTATAAATAAGGTAGTTGACTACTGCTTTGGAAAACTGCTCTTACCTATCATACAGTTCTCCCCTGGTGCTAAACAAGTACCTTAAACCAGATTTTTTATTAATTAGTAATAACTTAATTCTTCTCTTTTTCTGGAATCCCTGATTAGAGATTCCGGATCTGGCACGCAGAAATACTAAACATTTATTGGGACACATGAAATAATTGAGAAGTCTGCTTTAAATACTAAAACATTTGGTGGAAAAAAAGACTTTAATATTTTACATTGGATATCCAAAAGTGAAAAATGCTCTTTGCAGAGAGTACAAAAATATCATGTCACAGGTATGTTTTAAAAATAAATGCATTAATGTTTGTAAAGCACTCAGATTTATAGTGACAAGCACCACTGAAAAGCAGAAAGGAAATTAGGAAGTCTCTATTCAGTCCAAGCTTTGAATAGTGCATATTAAATAAGACTACCAGGTATTCATTATATGCTAAGGATAAAGCAAATTACCAAAGTGATGATTAGTTAGGTAATACTTTGTGGCATTGAATTAGAGGTCTGAGAGGAAGAATAGTAGTCATATTATTCGACTGCATCGTAATTTATACCAATTCTACCCATGGAGCATTTACAGGTAGGTTAGAGGGTTGCAGCTACTATGACCTTTGGCTTGGAACACCTTGATTCTGGGTGCCTGGCCTTCTGCAGATAAACCAAAACCCTGAGCAAGGGGGTCCCAACAGTGTCTGAAAGACAGTGAGCTACCTTGGAAAATCACAGGAAGACAAGTACCTTGTCTGCTCAAGATTCGAAATTTAGAGAGTCGTTTTCTAAGGTTAGGTGGATACATCTGTTCTTCAAAAGCAATAAGTAAGTAATATAAGCAAGTGCTTGCTCTGCTCATTTGAAACATAGCTGAAATAGAGTTGGGAGGAAAAGGTGGCTTTATTTACTTTTTTATAAAATCACAGAATCATTTAGGTTGGATGAGACCTTTTAAGATCTAGTCCAACCCCCTGCTCAAGCAGGGTCCACTAGAGCAGATTGTCCAGTACTGTGTCCAGTACGGTTTTGAATATCTCCACAGGTGGAGACTCCACAATCTCTCTGGGCAACCTGTTCCAGAGAGTGAACCCCCTCGCCGTAAAAAAAGTGGGGTTTTTTGTATTCAGGTGGAATATCTTGTGTTTCAATTTTTTCTCATTGCCTCTTGTCCTGTCAGTGGGTACTACTGAGAAGAGCCTGGCTCCCTTGTCTTCATCCCTCCCCTCAGGTATTTATATACATTGATAAGATCTCCCTGAGCCTTCTCTTCTCCAGGCTGAACAGTCATAGCACTCAGCCTCTCCTCATATAAAAGAAGCTACAGTCCCTGTGGCCTTGTGTTGGACTCGCTCCAGTAAGTCCATTTCTTGTACTGAGGAGCTCAGAAATGGACACAGTTCATATAAAAGAAGCTACAGTCCCTGTGGCCTTGTGTTGGACTCGCTCCAGTAAGTCCATTTCTTGTACTGAGGAGCTCAGAAATGGACACAGTAGTCCAGATGTGGCCTCACCAGTGGGGAGTACAGAGGAAGCATCACCTCTCTTGGCCTGCTGGTGATGCTTTTCCTAATGCAGCCCAGGATGCTATTGGCCTTTTTTGCCATGAAGGTGGATTGCAGGGTCATGGTCAACTTCTTGTCCTCCAGGATACCCAGGTCCTTCTCTGCAGAGCTGCTTTCCAGATGGTCTACTCCAGCCCATACTGGTGCATGGGGTTATTCCTACCCAGATGTAGTTTTCCTCTTGTTGAACTTCATAAGATTCCTCTTGACCCAATTCTCCAGCCTATCCAGTACCCTCTGAATTGCAGTACAACCTTCTAGTTTATCAGCCACTCCTCCCAGTTTTCCCTGGAAAATGTTACCCTGTTTATGAAAACATGCAGTATAAGATCTGAGGGGAAAAACCACCCGGTGTGTTACCCAGAGCGTTGGATGGTCTCAGACTAGTCTGTGTCAGCAAGAGGTTCCCTTAATTTCTGGGTTTTTACCTGTAATGAGGGTTAATGAGACAGATTTGCTTTGAAATACTCTTTAAGATGCATTGATGTAAAGTACTTTTAATGTGGTTTTCCAAATAGCATGGTTACTTCTATTATTAGAAAAAAGTCCTTTTTCCAGATAATGATTAATAGAATCATGCCCGTAGGCCTATTTGCAAATACATGACATGGTTTTGGCTCTACTTTGAATATGGCTTTCGTGCTTGTTAGACAAAAAAGAACTGTGATAACAATTTTCAGAAGTAGTATTTATTCTTGCTTAGCCCTTAACTGGCTCGATAAAATGATGAGGTTTTCAATTTTCTTTTAATGTTGTAAGTCAGCATATGTCATGTAAGTAATGACATCCTTCACACCTTAGCAGACAATGTCTCTTCTGCTTATTGACAAAGTAGCACTCTCATATTGAAGTTAAACACATCTGCTATTCTGAGAGGAATGCAGTAGCAGCTGCAGGATTTTACTTTTGAAAGAAATCATTTTCCTCTGTGTTGTAGTTCTCATTGGAATGAAAAGAAGCTAACAAAGTTAGTCTTTATTAGAAAGTATTTGCTATGATGACCGCAATACTGTTTTCCAGGAAAAAAATTCCTGACTTAAATGATCATGGAAACAGTCCTCATATATGCCTCCAGAGATTTTCATAATATGAGCAGCTACTGAGCACAGGACCATTTTATGCATTCAGAAGATGCTGAGAAGTTATCAATTTTGTGTATCGACACCTTGTCAACCTATGCAGTTTTATCTGTTTTCTGCTTTTTGCAGGGATCTGATTAATCTAATACTGCCGAGATAACTTCACATGCACAGTAACTGCTGTTACAAAACAAACTGAATATCTGTGTGCATATTGAAGTCATTCATTCAACACAAGCATAGCTTTATACAAGTCATTCTATGACCAGCAGAATAATGAAACCTGATTCCGTGCTGATTTGTATCCTGAGTTTTTAGAGCACCCGATAGCCCTTTCAACCCCCAGTGTTCCCTATGGCCTTGTGTCCCTGCAATACCCACTGCTCACAACATTCTCTCCATTCTCCCTCTGCTTTCCACAACATCATCGTTCCTCTTCTGTGTCACTGAACTACTGGCTGAGCAAGAGGCATCATGCCTAGCTCCAAGCTAGGTGCTGAGTGGCCAGCTCGCATGTTTATGGTGTTAACTATACAGCTCGTGTTACTGCCTTTGTCTCACGGAGGGCATGGTTTTGAATCTTTCTCTTTATTTACCTACCCACTGTTTCCTTTTTCTTAGCTTGTTTCACCATACTCAGAGGTAGTTAGGATCTCTATCCTTGTGTCAGACGTGGTTGAACTTGGCCCAAAGGTTCAAAAATAATTAGAAGGAAGAACTGGCAGATGAATGGACAGAACTAAAAGACAGCGTGACTGCTGCAGCCCAGCACCATACATTGTCGGCTGGTTGAGACTGAGCAGGATGTATGGATTCTAGAAGCTTTTTACACTTCAGTACACCTGTCTATCTTCTGTGAGTTAAAAATATACCACTGATATTAGATTATTGAGACTCAGACCAAATGAAATTTAAAATACTTTTCCTTAACATATGAATATTGCATTTCCAGTTAGCTAAAATAGATTGTGTATGTTCAACTTAGCTGTAATTAAAATAGAAAAAAGAATGTTGCACCTCTTAAAATCACACTCCACACTGGCTGTTTTGGTTAGCATGTCAACTTCCTTTGCAGAGCAGATACGACCTCCTTTTACTAGTGCCCCACGGCTGGCCAGTTTGTTTTAGAATCACTTTTAGTACTTTTCAATCATTTTTCTTGTTATCTACATGCACAATAGGGCTTGGGGCATACTTTCTCTAAACAACGGTTATAAAAGTAAAAAGATTTTTGATTAATAGCTACCCATCAAAGGATTGACAACCAATCTCATACCTTCTTTCTTAGACTTGTCCATGTGTCTCTTGTCCAGGCAGGTTTTTTAATTGCCATTTCAAATGGGCAAATTTCCATTTTCCTTAATTCTTTTCTCTCACTCAGTTTCCCTTGTTATTAATTAGGAAAGGAGCTCCAGATCATCTATCATATTTCTGATTGTCTGAATTTGTTGAAGCAGATAATTATCAGTCACAAGAGGAAGTTGCACACATCTTAGGAAATACTTGAAATCTGCGGGGTTTTGTGCTAACATGGTTTATGGTTGCATTGCTACAAACCTCAAAGCATACCTTGAAAAACAGCCCTATTTACTTCTTTTATTTCTTCTTGTAATGCTATAATAGATATGGATAGTGAGAGAAGAGTTTACTGATTTTTTTCCTTTAATATTGTTTTGAATATATCAGTTATTGCAGTTGTTAGCCTGCTTGTAATTACCCAGATGGCTTTTATCCCCTCTTTTTTAAGCAGGAACTGTTTCGTATTTTCTAGTCATTTGGCACCATCCCCAGCTTTGTAGCTTTATTAAGAAGTAGTTTTACGTAACAGTTTTTTTGTAATTCAGTCACAGAAATTATCTGATCCCCATCCAAATGTAGTGCGTTGATCCTTAGTTTTATTTCTGCCTCCCTTTCCATACCTTATTCTCATTTGTCAGAAGTCTCAAAATTATTGTTCTCAATCAAAAGACAGACTTTGGACCCTACTTAGATTGGTTTTGTTCTGTTTAAACCCCTTTTGTAATATAAATCCCTTATTTTACTTCTAATTCTGTAGTTTGTCTGAAAAAAGCTACTGTTATTTTAATTTTCTTTGCAAAGACTGACTCAACCTTTTGGTAGTTCACATTTTGTCCCTATATCTCCTGAGTGGGAAGATGCAGGCAAGTTTCATAAACAGTCCTTTCTGCCAACTCCACTTTTTCTACCTTATTTCCTGATTTATATTTGAGGCCTTTTGCTTAAATGTCCTTTTGCTTAAATGTCCTTTTGCTTAAATGTTAGGCTCTGCCATTAATTGTCTTTAAGCAGTGGTGAGACAGGAAATCTTTGAGTTCTCAATACTAGATGTTTGTCCTAACCACTCCATAGTCCTCAAAAGAATTTGGCAAATAGCGTCTTCTGGTGACCACAGACATTTGTTCTGCATCCAAACAAAGCCCTAAGCATCAGATAAAAAAATCAGTTCAACTACAATAAACAAGGGCTTTCTCCTTCCAAAGTGGGGGCAAGATCTGCATTACTTCTGCCTAATCATGTCTTCTCAGAGCAACCCATCCCTATGTAAAGCATCTGGGGAAAAAAAGCATACGCTTGATATGCAAGTAGACAATTCTAGAGTTAATAGCAGTAGAACAATTTTATGCTAGTGCCACTGCATTCTGTAATGTAGATATAACAAATTGGTTTAGTTTTCTGTTCACCGAAGTAAAAATTTATAGAACAGCCCAGGTTGGAAGGGATCTCGAAAGATCATCTGGTCCAACCTTTCATGGGAAAGGGAGCCTAGATGAGATTATCTAGCACCCTGTCCAGTCACATGTTGAAAACCTCCAGTGGTGGGGACTCCACCATGTCCCTGTTCCAGTGAATGATTGTTCTTTCTTATATTAAGATGAAACGTCTTCTGGTGCAACTTGTACCCATTGCCCCTTGTCCTCTCCATATGTCTCCTTGTGAAGAGAGCGCCTCAGTCCTCTTTGTAGCTGCTCTTTAAGTACTGGAAAACTGTGATGAGGTCTCCCCTGAGCCTTCTTTTCTCCAGGGAGAAAAGACCTAACTCCTTCAGTCTTTCCTTATAGGGCAGGTTCTCCAGCCCTTTGATCATCTTCGTGGCCCTCCTTTTGACCTCCTTCAATCTGTCCATGTCTTTCTTGAATTGTGGGGACCAGGACTGGACACAGTACTCCAGGTGTGGCCTGACAAGCACTGAGTAGAGTGGGATGATCATGTCTCTATCTCTGCAGGTAGAAATGGATGCAGCCCAGGATCCGATTTGCCTTCGTTGCTGCAGCAGCACACTGCTGCCTCATGTTCATCTCATCCACCAGGACCCTCCGGTCCCTTTCAGCAAAGCTGCTCCCCAGCCACACAGATCCTAGCCTGTACTGGGCTTTTTGGTTATGTTGTCCTAGGTGCAGGACTTTGCACTTGTCTTTGTTAAACTTCATACTGTTCTTGCTAGCCTGCTCTTCCAGCCTGTCCAGGTCTCTCTGTAAGATGGCTCTCCCTTCTCCCACCTCACCACCCAGTTTAGTGTCATCAGCAAACTTGGTGAACATGCTTTCAATCCCATCATCCAGGTCATTTTTGAAGATGTTGAACAGTGTGGGGCCCAGTATCAATCCCTGGGGGACCCCACTTGTGACAGGCTGCCAGCCGGAGTAAAAACCATTGATCACCACCCTCTGAGTGTGACCTGTTAGCCAATTTCCTACTCATCTCACAAACTACCCATCCAGTCTGTAACTTGCCGGTTTGTCTAGTAGGAAGCTGTGGGAAACTGTCAAATGCTTTGCTGAAGATGGGCATGATATTTGCCCTCTTCCAGTTGTCAGGGACTGATCTCCACGACTTTTCAAAGATTATAGACAGTGGCCTTGTAACAATGCCAGCCACTTCTCTTCGCATCCTAGGGTGGTTTGTTTCATAGAAATTGTTGCATAGAAATCTTTTTCCTAATGGGAAGTGTATCAACAGTTGTCATGGAGAAGGTAGAGTCTTCACCACTACCATTCTTTTAAAAATCAGTTATTCAGACACTTGTCTTGTCCTTTCAACCTGAATTATGAAAGGCAGAAGATGATAGTTAATCCTGCTCTGTAGCAAAGGGGAATGGGTAGATTGAAGTCTTTTCCAGCCCTATGATTCTATGTGTGAAATCTGCATTTATTCTTGTGGTAGTGAGTGCATCTGCTTTGCGTTATTTATACTTGCCAGCAATGCTGACCTAGGAAGGTAATCCAGCAGTGGCATAATCATGTAGTACTTCTATTGTTCCAAGAGGGATTTCCAAAGAAGAGGGAGCAATAAAAGGGAGCTTCACCTATGAGAAAGCCAGATCGAACCTTATGGAGGAATCTTTTGCACTTACCATGAATTAAAACTGATCTCCAAATATCCAAATTTCCAATTTGGATATTCCAAATATTCACTGATACACCAAATCGTAGCCCAAGTTTTTTGACTTATTTTAGTGCTTGGTGTTAGCCTGTCTATAACTAATATACATTCTAAAGATGTTTCTCTTATTGACCTTTTGTAGGTAGGGGACTGTGGTAAACATAAAGGAAATTGGTAAATTTGCAAAAATACTGCCTACTAGAGGAAAAAAATAGCTGAAAATTTACCACTTGTTCCCTTTTGTATTTCAGGTATTGGTGGTAATCTAGTAGCTATTCAAGCTAGCAGAATTTCTACCTACCTCCATTTGCATAGCATTCCTGGAGAGCTGCCAGAGGAAGCCAAGGGTTGCTACTATCCGTGCAGAACCTATTATGGTTCAGGTATGTATTAGTCAGTTAATTGTTAAAACTACTGTCTCATGTCTCCTCTTTTTCCCCCTGTATGCCAGACTGTACCACCAGTGAGAAATGGCAACAAACTGAACTTGTACGCAATTCAAAGGCAGCAGAGGCTTGGCAGTTTCCTTTGCCTGCAGCTGTTTGCCTGTGAGAATCACAAGGAACTCCCTTGTGCAGGAGGTGGTGCATAGAGAGGAACCCAGAGAAAGGTGTAACCCTGGCAAGGGTCAAAGATAGGGACCGATGAGGCAGTGGGTACCCCCTGTGAAAATCCTTACGGAGTCTTTTAGCAGAAAATAATGCCTGCTGTTCCACAATAGTCAATGCTGTGGATTTCTAAAACTGCTTTTTATATTAAAATGAATAAAAATCTGATACAGTAATTGAAGAGCTTAACTGAATTTTGGATTTCTTTATTGTAGGAGTAAATAACAAATCAGCCCAAGTTCTGCTTCTTTTGGTGATTCCTGGACACCTGATTTTCTTGTACACTATCCACTTAATGAAAAGTGGCCACACTTCCTTAACTCCTATCTTTATAGCAGTATATTTGTTTGCAGCTCTGCTACAGGTAAGAACAAGTACAACTTGAAAATGCTTGTATAAAATCAAGTTCTTGAACAAAATAATGTTTTATCTGATTTCTGAAATCTCATTAATAGTACCAGAAGGTATGGGTTAATACAGCCTTTCAGCAGTTTTGAAGTAACTAATTATCTCCACATGTATACAGCTTACACAGGTGTATTTGTATTGTGAGTGCTTTTCAGAAGACACTTGACTGCTTTATTTCCCAGTCATGCATCATGCACTTTCTCTTTCACATGCTTCTTGGAACCATTGCATCTAAATCCCCCATCATTTTAATCAACTAGAGGGGAGATGGAGAGAAGGAAAAGTAGCATTTATGAATAATGAATACATCAAGGAAAACTCTCAAAGAAATCTCCCAAAGTGGTTCACATTACTGTTTCAATTAACGTGGTAAAAAATGCACTAGATGAGAATGTTATGGCTTGCTTGGTGCATTCTTAATATTTATTAAAGTTGAAATTAGTCTGACAGCGGTCATTGTACAAGACATTGTAATTGCATTAATTGTCAAACATTGTTACATTATTTTGGCTGGTCTTACCTAGTGGCCTGTTCACAGCCAGCAAGGACAGTCCTTGAAACATGCCTTTTGAAATAGCAATGTCTTAAGGTGAAATAATTTCACTTAGAGAAATCAGTAATACAAAATGAAATGTTTTTATTACATCCACATCCAATTTTTAGCTAAAACTTGGCTGAATTAACTATAATGCTTCATTGTACCTTAAAAACAAAAATTGACTGTTCATGTTACACAATAAAAATACAGTTGAAATATCCATAAGTAAGTTAATTATACATACTGCTTCTAAAAATGTAACCAATTTAGTTTTAAAATACAGACATTATCATCAGTCAATCCTTAATAAAATTATGATTTTTAACGTTCTGAATTGTCTTTCTGTGTTTATCACACTATTTCAATAAAGATAGGTTTTGAAAACTGTTACTATTTTAATTTCATATAAGAATTCTGTGCTTTTTTTGGTAGAATATAACTGGTAACATTCCAACCTTTGCAAGTGAGAATGTCATACTAAAAGTTATAAATTACTTTTCATTTTCCTCTTACATAATATTCGTAGTTTCCAGCCTTATCACTTGTTTTATAATGTGTTTTCCTGAGGAAATAATGCTATTCCTTCACTCTCTCTGTTCTGTCTGGCTGGCTGTCCTTTCTAATAACTTTTGAATCCTTTGGCTCATTTCAGTCAAGTTTTTCTGAGTCTCACCTCTGTCAGTGATACTAAGTTCTTATAAGCTTAACAAAAACAGGTTGGGGAAAGCGTCCCCGCTAATGCCTCTGCTGAAGGTAAGACTGTGATTTCAGCCATTATTAGACTTCAGAGATTTCACAGGGAATCAACCTGAATTCATAAATCCATATGAAATCCATACAGTCCTCCTGCTCACAGAACTGCAATCATAATATGGTTAGGGATACAAACCTTTTTTTCAGCAGCAAAGGAAGGGTAAGATTTGAGAAATGCAGAAGTTCAGCTGAAAACCAAGTTAAGGCATTAGGGCAGGACTTTCAGATCACACAGTAATTTAGACCCAGCATCAGCACATATACACGTGTAAAGTTGATTTCTATAAATTCAAGGTCTGATTAGAGTGCTCAGTTCTGCAGTCATGCACCTCCATTACGGTTCATAAGGCCACACCTGATTTTGTTGATTTTTCAACCATAAAGCAGACATATAGATTTTTTCTTTTTTCCCTGCTCTCTTTTATAGATGATTTTTTCCTCTTTTACCTTCTGTCTTTAGCCGTAACAGGCAGTTTGAGATTTATTTACTTTGAAACTGAGCAACAGTATTGCACACTATAACTTCTCATGGGTCTTGACAGATTTACAATTTGGAACCCCATGTTTTTTAACACCTTCTGAAAATATTTAATAGATTCTTTTCCCCATTTTAATTATTCTGGTATTTTTCTAGTAATGATTATTGTAGTTTTGCATACCTCTAATTAGAGCAGATTTAAAATTTTCAGAGAGACGATTCTTGCTTTAACCTAAAATCTTGAACATATGTTATTGGTCTGAAGCACTTCTCTGCTGCAGTTGTGTGCTTTTATGTTTCTCCTTTCTCAAGGAAAACACTTAAATATTTGTACTCATTCCTCTTCCCTTTTTTCAGTGACATCATCTATGCACCTGGATATAGTAAAGAACAGTTTTTAAGCTGCCATTTCTTTTGGCATAAGCCAACATCTACTGATCTCATTTTTCCAGAATTCTTTTATATTTTTGCCCTCCCAATGAGAGCTTTTCCAGTTCTGCTGTAAAACTGAAAAACCTCGCAGCTAATTATTGTGATTTCAATTATCAACAAAAAAAATCCATTAACAGTCTTTTGAGCAGTGGGAGACCTGCATTCTAGGCCTTTTTTATAATATATTGGACTTTGCATTTATTTTCACTTTGCATGGAAGGCGCATGAAAATGGATGTCAAAAATTACAAGCCTGCTTGCGGGCTATATCTCTTATGTTTGAGGTGGTAGATGATAATTTAACAGAACATAGTGATTCCCAAAGGTAAGAGTTAATTGTGGTCAGTCCTGTGTTTAAGGAGGTTTGATATCACTACTTTGCCCTTTCCAGTTCCCTCCTTATATTGAGCTAGGGGGCAGAAAGGGTAGCTGAATAATGATTATGGCAATATACCACCTATTTACATTTTTTCCACTATGTTAAAAAATTAATGCTAAATTAAAAAACAACAACAGCCACAAAATTAATTTTCTATCTTTAAAATTCAAGTGACTATTGTAAGATGTTAAATTATTTAATGACATATTTTACAGTGGACTGAAATAGATTGTTAATTAACTTCAAGATGTTTATTATCTCTGATGTCCAGCTCTGTGTTTGTTTAAAATGGAGAGGAAGGGGTTAGGGAAATGACAGAAGTAGAACTGGAATGTTATAGTAAGCTGAAAAAAATCAAGGAAACATTAACACAAAAACTTTAATTATAGCTTTTATATTTCTGTCTTCCTCTGTCAGTTTATACTATTCCACATTATCTCTACAGTAAATTTGTAACATATATATGAACTCTATTTGGCATTTTAGCAAGACTTTTTCAGATTGCCTGTAAACTTCAATATTCCTTTTCCCAAAGTGATAAAACAGAATTTATTTGCATTGCAAGCTCTATCTATACAGTATTACTGAAGTTCCAATCAGGTAGTTAATTTCATTTTCATCCAGTTCTGATACTTTCATTATTTGATTTTTGTTTTTTCACCACCCATGCCTACCAGCTTCTTTCCTGTCTTCTCCCTACCTGTTCTCTCCCCAGCATGTCATTTAATTGAAATATTTATGGGAAATATGTAATTAATATGACATGATCTACAGTAGCAATAGTATGATTTAGTTATTATTGACCAAAAATACGCTATGTAGTAAAACAAAGCACGGTTTCACTGACTATGTAGTTGTTTCTAAAAATCATTAAATTAAGATATTTTAAATAATATGAGTAGTCAGTATTATGATCTGCATTCTCTCTGATTCTCTATGAACAGAACAGTTCTGGGTTTCTAGACTTAAGAAAACCCAGAAAGTGTTTTATTTTCTTTTATTTTAATTTTCCTACCTTTAATAGTACAGTTGTTTCTGTTCTTTAAGTAAATACATATTCTTGAAATGTTCTTCAATTAAATTGAACTGGTTCTATTGAAATCCAAGGCAATACTCCCTTTAACTTTAGTGGGGCTAGGATTTCACAATTATATTTTCATAAAGGTGAGGAAAACTGCACAAATACTTGTATTAATCTGCATTGAACTAGAACTTTTAGGCTGGAGTTCAAAAGGTCTGAATTAGCTCCGTAGTGAAGAGTCTGTTCTCTGCTTATGAATGGCAGCATCAGAGGAAAATACAAAAAAAATATTATGCCCTGTAAGTATGTAGGGTACTTCACATAATGCAGCATACAGTATCTGGGCAAGCCAATGTGCATTAATGAAAACCAGTATATTGATTTTAAACGTGTTTTGTATTTGGTGAGTGGCCTCTATTGAAGAGGAATACTCCTTTCCTGAAAATTTTACAAAAACCAGTCACACACGAGCACATACCAGTATGCTACATGCAGTTACAATCTGGCGTTTGACCAACAAAGAATATATTAATTGAAAAACAGTCCTCCTCTTATACCTCACAAAGGCAGAAGTATTTTTTAACTGTATGAGGCTATGCGTTGAGCAGAGTTTCATCCTCTGTCTTGTCAACCTGCAGTAGAATGAGAGCAGCACTGGAATTGCCAAGCCATCAGTCCTGGCACAGGGCTTTCAGCATTCAAAGGCGGCCTCTGTTCTTCATGTTCTCACTGAGCCAGTAAAATGCCCTCTAAGGAATTTTCACACCTCCTAACAAAATCTGTGCACACAGTTACGTTAAAGACTCGGGGAATAAACAAACAATAGGAGATACCCAGAGCTATTACCAAGCAAGTAAGTAACTCCAAAACGCAGTCCTTCTTATCCGATGAGGGTCAGGTGTATACTGCTGTGAAGTAACTTTTTTAGTGCTTCAGAGCTGTTTGGGACAATAGAAAACTCAGAATTCAGCAGTGCTCATAATGACTTCCTGCTCACATCGAAAACATCTTGGATTTCTCACTAGTGTGAGGATTCTAATGATGGTATGGGCCTCTTCAAAGTGGAAAAATAACTCATGGGGTATACTGTACATTATAGAGAAATAAGGAAGGTTGTGTTTATAGAGAAAATATTGATGCATTTTAAATACTGCTTTTTCTAATAGGAAAGGTTACTTCCGAAATGTAGAACATATAACTGCTAAAGAAACTACATGATTCCAGGAAATATGGAAACCAAGGTCCAAACCTGGACAGTTCTGCACGTTCAGTGCTTTTTCATTGCAGCATGAGAAGCAGACTTGCCAGATTCATTGGGATCTGAATGTGGGTATCACCCGCTCTCTCACTTCCAGGCACGTTGCTGTCTGTGGTCGAAGCCTGGCTCCTACCAAGTCATTAGCAGGGATATATCATTTTTGCCTCCAGAAGGCTGAGCTCAAAGTGCTTATGTATGTAGCATGACACGCTGAATTGTGCTACAGCTAGTGCAGGTTGAGCATACCTGAACACAAAAGTTCCTTCCCTTCCTTCCCAAAATATAATCAAATTGATTTAGAAACAACTGCAGATAAAATGGTATCCTCTTTTTTACTTAGATGAGGTTTTAGTCTTACATAAATTTATGTTATGCTCTCTGGGTACTTGGATACCATAGTGTAGCTAATACCACTTAGCTACAACGCGAACAACAACAGCAAGAAAGAACTTGCTGTTCAGTGGTTTCTTTGCAGCCAGACACTGAAGGAAATCTCTTTATGTTTGGAAGAAATAGTGACTTGTTTCCCCTGGACATGATACACACCAGATATGCTACCTGAGAAGACAGTGGAAAAAAATTTCTTTTGAAAAATGTATGTAGACCCTACTTTGTTCACCAGCTACAGAATTCTGGCTGTAGACAATGGAAATTCAGCAAGTAAGTTCAGTGTAGATCTATTATGAGTGCTTTACAGTTACTACTTAGTTTCACATGAAGACATCAAAAGCCATTTAAAATCCGAGAAATGTAATATATAATTTAAAAATTAACTTAATGAAGGGTCAAAACCACTACAAGACCTAAACCATAAATATGGTGAGAATGATGTCAGACTTAGGACACAGTAGTTTTTAGAGATCCTTAACTGGGGTTTTTCACTCATAATTAAAAAAAAAAAATAAACTTACCTTTGAATTTCATTGATTTATAAGAGTTCTTATGCAGTAATTACCAGATCTTGTCATGGTTATATTATAGGTGAATTTTGGGTCACTATAAGTTTGAGCGTAAAGCAGAATTAAAATACATTTGAGAAGAGGTTACCACAGTTTATTTGCATCTGTGTTTCCTGTCTAAAGTAACAGAATGAAGCTATTTTGTAATGCACCTTCACATGGAAACGATTTAAGGTGAATCAGCAGTACTAGTAACAGGCAGCATATCCTGTCCATCTAAGGCATGCCAAATAAACTGCTAACAGGTCTTGGTTCAACACACTAAACTTACAGTAGAATTTTGATAATGCCTGTGTGAAAAAACATATGCAAATATATAACCTAAACTTTCTCTTTCCAGTTTGGTGTTGGGATTCACTAATCACAGCAACTAATGTATAAACTAATATAAACAGGAAAGATTCAAATCCGCTTTACAAATATTATGCGTTTGAATGTAATACTTTTTATCACTGTGAATTTGACATGCGTTCACTGATGAAATGTGGTCATGCCAGATGAAAGAAACAATAAAAATATTATAGCATCCTGCAACGTATCAGTTAGGCTATAGGAAGCTTAGACAGTATTAAAAATGTTTGGAGTGAGTTATGTGTTTTTATTTTAAATATAAGTTTCGTTCTTTTCCCACTTCAGGAGTAATGAGAAATTAATTACATGAGAAAATGCAGATAGTTTTTAGAGGTCCCTACTACATGCAAAAGACCAAAAATAACTTTTCTTTAGCTAAATTTATTTGTATCTAAAGATCTGCAAAGAATGAAAGTAAATTTTGTGCCCAATAACAAAGGAAAAAACTGCTTTGTAGTGTATAATGTTCCCATTTCTAGTCTTACAATCATTAAGATTTGAGCTTTGAATAGTGAGGCTCACTCTTATGTAAGCATTCATATTCAATTTCAGTTTCAATCTGTTATTCATAATTTGAATCAGAAAGTTCAATATCAAGAATTACTCTATTTCTGTCCTTTGTTGTACAAAATGGTATGTGTACTTACACTCTTTATTTTCAGATTCTTCATCATTAGGGTTTGATAAAGACTTCACTCTTGCTCTTTAAACCCTCCCTGTCATTCTTACTGCTATATTCTGCTTCTTCTTAGGACCTTTTTGACAATGTGACTGATAAGTCTTTTTACAAATACGCATTTATAAATAGAAAATATCAGTCATTATTGGGATACTTGTTTCATATTTTGTTAGTCTAAAAGTGGTGATGTCTTTACTTTCATCTTCCTCAATTTTGATTGTAATTTTTCCCTGAAGAGTAATAACTTAGCATGATCTTCCTTTTAAAATATCAGAAGATCTGGAATGTTGCTTATATTTTTGCAATCCTTGCTCTGGGCTTTTTTTTCTTGATCAATGACTATAGAGTGTCTCCTTTTTCTTAGCTAGATCTTTTTATGTATATAGATATTTAGGGGTTTTTTTTACCTTTCTTAAACCTCAGGGTTATTTAATTCTTCAGGCTGGAAGAATTCCTAGGGCTCTGTTTCATAATTATACTACTACTCATCTCTTTTTTGCAAAAAACACTTCATTGTTCTTTTCCTCTGTGTATTAAATAATATAAAAATACTAGCTCACATCTCAAACAGTTCTGCATATATTTACAAGCTTTGCTTATCACTTTTCTGCAGCAATTTCATGCCAAACAGATCATTTTTGTATTATCTTATTAGGCTTTTCTGTAATGCTGATCCCTTTATTTTTTCCTTCCAAACCAGCTCATTTTCAATTTGAAGTATGAAGGCTTTCTTCTTCATAGCATGGGTGCAGAGTAGAAGTACACAGCATTTGTACTGCTATGCCAACTGTGTGATTTTGCTGAAATAAGCATAGGTCACTAATAAATCCCAGAAAATGTGAAGTGTTGTGCCACTTAAAGTAACAAGTCTTATGATGTCTTTTGTATGATTTTTCTCTTCTTTTTACCTCTGACAGATCTTTGTGACTGACTTTTCTTGTCACTTTAAATTCAAGGACTGTCTTACTTTCAAAAATCAGCAAACTCATAGTAGGGCTTTTGGGTTTTGTTTTTTTGGTTTTTTTTTTTCTTCCAGAAATAACAGTTGATTGATGACTTTGATTGCCCCCTTTTAACATTGATAAGAAGTAAAATCTCATTAAAGATTTAAGTCACATTGATCTTGCAACACCAACGACTGTGGCCGAATAAGTAACCGTTTCCAAAGACAGATCTGTATAATTCTTAAATGTTAGTGAGTTTCTAGCCATGCAAATGCATGGTGATAGCATTGTTCCTTCACCAAAATACAGGCTGGTAAACTGCAGTCTCATTCTGCAAGCGGTATGTCCCAACTGTCATCATATACTTTCATAAGCATCAGTTAATATAATATGCTATAACTTTTTTCCTATTACTTAGAGAAGCCAGGTTTGTTATAATTTGTGTTACGTGTTATGCGCCTGTAAATTAATATGAGAAGGTTCACAAAACTTAATTTCCAAACCACCCATTTTTCACAATAGTCTAAGTCAGTTATTTTAGGGTGGAAAATATATAGACAAATTAAGAATTTTCGTGTCATGATTTTTAAAAACCAAAAGTGCGTACTGTCATTTCAATTAAACCGTATATGCTGTGTCTAATTGGTTGTATCATATAAATGCATTTTAAATTATTCTTGGAACGAATGCTCTCATCTTCTAGTAGAACATACATAACTATTGTTGATGTGGGGCGCTACAGAGTCTTCTGTGTACATCCTGTAGATGCTAGTGTACAGTATCTTTTATAAACAGGCCTCTTTTTGTCTCTCTTAGAAGAAGGAGCTGACTCAAAGAATCTGATAGTCTTCCAAAGAAAACATCTGTTTTAAATATATTTGTTTGGATTCCAGTCAGCACACCTAGGACTTGCATAATTAGCTTAGACTACACAGTTCCCTTTTCAGAAGATATGTTTATATAAATAAACCATGCATTTTTCATTAAGCAAATACTCCTCCCTTTCTTTTTTTTTTTTTTTTTAAATTAGAAATTCCGGCTTATATTTTAACATATACTTTTGCAAAGCAAAGATTAATTGAGAAACTTTTTCAACACAATTTTTAATATGACATTCATTTTACTGCATTTTGTGTTGTGGAGAACTCTCTTTCAACCATCTTATCAGTATTTCAGTAAATGAGTGCATACATTTATAAAGATGCTTGTGATACCAGTAATTGATCATTTACTAAGTAAAATGTGAATTTTGTACATTTTACTACTTTTGATACTGCATATTGCTTTAAATGTACATAGTAGACTTTTTAAAAATGAATTATGGTAGTAACTGTCTTAAGTTTACCGTTCCTAAAGATCTGATTAACTAAAAATACATAAAATACAGTGTTTATTTCATCTTAAGCAGTTCCTTAGAAGAGACAAGAAGAAATGGAAGCTCAGTTAGTGATCCTTTCTCCATTCATCTCATGCCATGCCACACCACATGATTCCACTGAACCAGAATCTCCTATCATACAGCTGTGCAATATTAAAAGAATTCTTTTCTAAAACTGGATTAATGATTATGCATACCTTCGGTATTAAGATCAAACCTCTCGAATGTTCAGACATTCACAGTTGGGAATGAAATCTTCTATTCTGGGACAAATTCAGCCTGGAGTGACAGGTGTGCTTTATTACAGAAGGGCTGAAGTTGGTATTTCATGCATAAAAGTAGGTTCTAGGCCATTTTTTGGAGTTCATACAATCCAGATGAAACTGTTCTTAATCTGACCTGGATATTCTTTATATCACGTCTGATTTCAGCTCAGTTCTAGACCTGTGGAAACAAGAGTCACACCTGTGTTGAGTGTTTTCATCTG
This sequence comes from Fulmarus glacialis, assembly GCF_000690835.1. Classification (NCBI taxonomy): domain Eukaryota; kingdom Metazoa; phylum Chordata; class Aves; order Procellariiformes; family Procellariidae; genus Fulmarus; species Fulmarus glacialis. The sequence continues at coordinate 40,502 of NW_009202272.1, forward strand.
GGGCAACAGCAGTTGGTTCTGAATGATCTCGAAGCCCCACTTACGCTCTGACTGTACGGAATGATGTCTTGTGTGAGACGTGCGGTTGCACATTTGGTTGGAGTTTTTGCTTTTTCTTGCCATTTTCAGAAGTTCTGAAGCATAGACTGGGCGAAGAATGCTGTCGATGGTTCAACGTGTTCCTTCTACCTGTGCATGTGATTGACTGAGTGAAGTTGGCTAAGTGTCGCTGTCTCTAGTTGTGGGGAGTTTTAGTCTGAAATTAATTCATATTGATTATTTCTATTTTTCAAAAGCAGTTGTATACAATAGTACTAAGTACTAAGGAGACAATAATGTTGACTATTGACTTCCTTTCAGTATAACTTAAGTGATAGTAATACAGATTTTGGTTTTTTGATGTTCTGTAGGTGTTTACTCTGTTATGGATTGCTGACTGGATGGTACACCACTTCTGGAAAAAAGGAAAAGATCCTGACAGTTTTTCTATCCCTTATCTTACTGCACTGGGAGATCTGCTTGGAACTGCCTTATTAGCTATAGGTTTTCATTTTCTGTGGCTCATAGGTGACAGAGATGGCGATGTCGGAGACTAATTATTCCAATGGATGCAATGACTTTTCCTGGAATATTGACAAGACCGATCATTCCTTGAAGGTCCTCAAAGTGATTGTTCCATTTTGTATAAGTAAATCAAGTTGACACAGATATAAAACAGCCTTAATGATTTTAGTTTGGTTTGTTTTTTAAAAAATAGTATGGAACTAGGAGGATACTTGAGACCTTTACTCTGAAAACAGGTGGATTGCTGCTAGTTGAAAACATCTGAGTAGACACAATGAAGGGCAGATCAATCCTTCATCAAGTTTTAAATTTTTAAAAGATCTAGTCTTTTAAAAGAACAGTTCCTTACCTGTATTGTGAACCAGAACAATCTCTAATTGCTCATTCAGTGGTGACGAAGAAGAGGGTAACACCCAGTCAGTGCTTGCCTTGTCTTTCCCTCCCGGGAACAAAGTGGGTATATATTGTCGTCTTACCACAGAAGTGGTTAGTAGACCTCAGATGAATTCAGTTTCATAGACATTACCTGATTAGTTGATGATATGTTCTTATCTTGCCATTTCAGTGCTGTAGCTCTCTGACCATGGCAGACTTGATATCAATAATAACAGTTACGGTGATTTGAACCCTGATTGTCTAAACATTTTGTCACAAGTTTTATTTTATATATACTAATATGACCATCAACATTTATAAAATTGGACACTTGAAAAGTGTCTGCAGGACTGAGCCCTTTCTCTTTGTGCTAAAAAGAGCAACCTAATTATTTTGCTGTTGTGATTTATTAGAACAAGAGCATAGTAAAGACAAATAATGTGATACTGACCTGATCAATAATAATGGATGAATGATTAAAACTCCTTGTGTTGGAAAGCGTATTTTCATTTAGCAACCGAAAAGATGTTTAACTAACTGATATTAATGGTGTTGTGATGGCCAGTATCCTGATTTTAATGAAGTCTTTAGAGGTGTTGATTCAAATGTAAATACTGATCCCTGATTAAAACTTGGGGTATGAAAGATTGTGTTTCCTTTTTAGGCACTTAGGAAGTTACATAAACTTCTAAAATTTCAGAGCTATCTATGTCATCCATTTCTAAGCAGAAATCTCTGCTAACAGGATTTCTGCTTTCAAAGTGTGGAACTAATATGGTCAATAAGGAAAATGACTGCTTCTGAATGATTTCTCTTATTTGTATACCTCAATATTTTTAATAATACATTGATCATGAAGACTCTGGTTGCCACTTTGAAAAAATGTACTAATTGCTCTGTTTTAAAATCTAGTGGGAGTTCCTTACGGCATATGTTTTTAAAGACATATAGCATACATCCTCGATGCATAATTAAATAAACAACTCATATTTTAAATGTTGTGATTGAAAGTTTTAAATTTTGAGATTTAAATTAGACAACTAAATCCATATCTCAGCATATGTTGTAATCCTGTAAACATTAGTCATGTGATTTATGCATATAAATCCTCCCTTTTAATTTGATGGTTCTACTCAGATGAATTAAATTAATTATGTGGATAAGTGTTAAAGGGAATTCTATAGGTGTTGGTCACCTTAAACTCTGTGGAAGTTCAAAGTGTTTGCAATTCTGAAAATTAAACCAGCTATTCAGTGCCTACTCATGGATTTAGATGCCTGACTTTTAGCTCCCTCATTTAAACACTTTTATTTAAGCTTTTTCTTACAGTTATGATAATATAGTTGTTTGAATGAATCATATGTATTATGTCTTTTATTATGTGAGAGAAAGATGAAATCTTTCTAACTTCAGGTTCTCTGACTTTTCTTAGTTTGTATTAATGTTATTTAAAATAGTTTCTTGTATGTAGCATTGCGGGAAATACTCCTATTAAATTGTTTAAAATGGACTAGGTGTAACTCATTTTTAGATTTTTTTTTCAATAATAGTTATTTATTTTTGGTACAGATGTAGATGCAAATTTTTTTATTGTGATAGAACTGCCGTCTGAATCAACTAAGCTGCCATTTCAAGCACTTTTTTCATTAGAGTTACTGGATTTTAAGGTTGTTTTTAAATGAATTGCAAGATTCTTACAAATTAAAATTTCTTGTGATACTTGTGATCTGTGCCTATCTGATGCGTGAGGGCATTGTAATATTTAGCCATGGCACTATCCTTAGTGCGTTAAATATTTTCCCAGTAAATAAGCAACAACTGTTGGTACAGTCTGCTGACAAATGGGTGAGTGTTTAGATTGCAGAACTGGGGAAGAAATGTTAAATGGGACAAATTCAGTGAAATTTGAAAAGGGGAAATATGTTGACAGACTGGAATAATCTGGGCATGGAAACAGTAAGTGATGGAAAAGTGTAATGGCAAAATTTGGTATTTCAAGAGGAGGCAAGTTCATTGCATGGTTGAGAGAGCAAAATCCATACTGTGGGAAAGAAAGAGGTGCAAACTTTCCCACAGCATTCATTATGAGAGGCAGGAGCAAACAGAAGCAAGTAATTTGGAGAAAAGAATAAAAAGGCACAGCCAAACTTGTTTTTCAGGAAGGGAAGAAAAATATAACCCGTGTTGAAAGGAATTGGTGAAGCGGTGGAAAAAGACATACTTCGGGGAATGGTGGAAGAGAGAAAAAAAGGAATGCTCTCAGTAAGATAAGGTTAAAGAGGAGTTTGAGTGGGGAAAGACGTATGACTGATTGATAAAGCAGAGAAAATCTTGGCATCTGGAAGAGCAAGGAGTAAATAATCTATGATGTGGAAAGGGCTTTGATTCCTTTGTGGAAGGGGCATTTTAAAAACTTACAGGGTTTGCTAACTCTGCTACCTATTGTTATAAAGGTAAAAAGCTCTTACCACCAAGGTTCTGGGGCAATTTTTTTCTACTACATGAGGATAATACGGGGGAAGGCACAAAAGAGTTCTTGAACACCAGAGAATCTATCATCTGCTCAAAAGCTGTACTCCCTACACCAATTTTAACTCTAGTTGCCTCAAGTCAACCTCTCCAGAGTATTCCACCAACTTGATTTTTTTAAACGTATGCCAGTAACAGTCAATTACTTCATGTATGTGTCTGTAAGAAATGTTACCAAAAATTCTATTAGAGACAAATTCTGTGTGTTTTGTGCGGCTCAAAGCATACAATTGAAAGGGACATCCTGAGATGTTATTCTCTTTTTTGTTATCAAAGCAGCCATATTTTATAACCTTGGAGATAAAAGGATCACTCTTTGTATTAAAACTCATTAAGTTTTTTTATCCCCTCGTTAGACGATTCTTTCGTACCTTCCTTTATAATTTCTAGCCTAACTAAGGCTATGGCTGATTCACATCTATTTGCTTTTGTGTCAGCATGTAGCATTTTTTTTATTTGACCCTTGCTCAAATTTGACTCGGCTCATTCACCTCATTTAAGCTGCAGGTCATCTTAAAGCTTCTCCTGCAACTTCTTGTACCATTTTCACTCTGCTGCTGAGCTAGACCAGCCAGAAGCTCCGGTTGCTTTGCCTTTATGAGTTACTATCTGTTACCTGATGCTGAGTAACCGTTGGAGTGCTCTGGCTTGGCCATACTTACTGTCTACTCTTTTTTTCTCTACTTCAGAAATCTCTCTAGGGTAAATAGAAGTAGGGGCAGGTTATTTGACATGTGTATCCTTTGCCATTCTGAAGTAATTTGTGACCATCTCAATTGTTCTACCCCCATGCATGAAAGGGGGCAATTTCATTTGTTTAACTACAACTAAATGCAGCTTTAAAATTTGGAGTCAGAAGCATGTCATACCATAGATGGTTTATTTTCTTTTTCTGTGTAATGCTTTGAAATGATCTTTGCATTCTAGTGAGTTTCTGAATTACTCCAGCTTATTTTTAGAGACATTATATAGCCAGGATAGTTCCACAGCTTTATTACGCTATTTGATATAGGGGAGTACTCTTCTTTTAACATATTTAGATCGATATTTCGAGTTTTATAGCATCACTGTACATCTTGCCTTAGTCTGTGATGTTTAAATTTGCCATACCCTCTTCCACTGCCATATTTAATGTATTAATTTCATTGGGGCTTTTAGAATGCTAATGAGAAACTGGCAAGCAGCAAATTCATTTAAGTTCTTTTTACAATTTGCCTACTAAATTAGACTCTTCTTATACAAAGATTAAAACCGCATGAGGATTAAGGCTTTGTAAATACAGAATAGTTTGGAGAATCAGGACTCAAAATAAGACCTAACATCTTTTTAATGGATTTGCTATTTCACTTCAGTTCTGAGCATCACAAAAAGCTCTCTTAAGTCCAAGAATAACCCAGAATACACACATCGGGAAACAGTAGTATAAGCACTCTGTGAAATTAAGTGTTTGAAATTCATTATTATTATTATTATTATTATTATGGTAAAATTGCTATTGCAAAGGAGATAGTCTCTTTAGAGGTGCAGAAAATGGCAATAGGATATGGTAATAGAATTATAACCTGCTTAAAACAGAGTAAGCCGATGTTTGAAAACGGTACCAAAGGTACTGGAAGCAATGTGAAGTCTCTTAGTAGGATTTTTCTTTTCTTTTTGGCTAGGTTTTCTGTGATACAACACATTGTTTTAATTGTGTTTGCTAATCCACTCCTAATCAAGTCAGTCTGTTGTTCAGTTATCTTTTGGATTATCATTTTCCCATACGTACTCAAAGTTAAAAAATCATCTTTCTGTATATAAAGGTGGGGAGGAAGAGCTAGTGAAGAGGCGCGTTTTGTCATTAAAGCCTCATTCCGATAGTCGTAAAGGAAAGTCTTTCTGTTAAATTCAATGAAAATTTGATCATCATGCATGCTGTGCATGGACACTCTAGGGAGTCTAGGGATATACTAGGGAATCTAGTGTTAACAAAACATGAATAATTCATGATTAAAGCTAAGAACCAAGATGTTTAGTAAATATACAAGATTGCCATATTCTGGGTGGGTACCCAAGAGCAGCAGTGTACCCCTTAGACATTCAGCATTGGCAGGGCTGGTTGGGCTTTACTTTCTCTGCAGCTAAAAATTTAATTTGATTTCAAGTCCTGCTAGTTGTTTATTTAATATGCAGGATAGTCCATCATATGTTCTATTTTTGTTTTTATTTCTCAGTTCAAACTACTTGAAATTTCCTTCTTCCTTTACTTAGCATTCTTCAACTTGTTCTTTTGGGAGATTGTTTCCTATTCAAGAGTTGCTAAAAGTCTTGAGAGGTCAAGGAAGTGCTTTGCCTGAATAATTTTAAATCTGCTTTTTGCAAGTGAAATAGGGTCCTGAATGAATTATATAGTAGACATGTTTGGGAATAATTCACTTCTGAATAGTTTCTTGAGATTTACTATCTCTAAGTTCTCAGATTTACATTCTAAGTTTTACTATGAACAGGATCTAAAAAGGATTTTGTCTGTTTACTCATTTTTTCTGTCATCTCCTGGTTTTGAATAATGAAGTTGTTGCCACGTCCTGTCTGCAGTAGAACAGCATTTTAATAAAATTGACATTCTAAATGGTTTTCCAAAAATTATGAGCAATAATATTTGTTTTCTACTTGGGAAGCAATCATCCACTACTTTCCTATGAATCCTCATACTACAGTTCGCTTTAGATCATCCAAAGCCCTTTTTTCCCTCTTTGTTTTTGAAGCAGGTGTTTTTCCCTGTGCTGACACAACCAATTATTTTATTCTCTTACAGTATCCAAGATTCTGGAGTAACATTAGAACAAGCTTCATCTCAATTGTTTTGAAGACTGAACCAATTTTTACCCATTACGTAGGAAAATTTAGATGTCTGATTAATTCTAGTTCTAGGGAGATGAATGGTAGCTTTCACTTAAAATAGAAGAATATCTCTGGTGTTCGGAGCATTTCCAAAATAGAAGTTAACTCGTTAAGCTTGACCTCATTAGGTAACTGAGATCAGCTCAGGTACCAAGATCATCCGAACTTGTGGACAAAAGCATAGGTGATTTGGAGATGTAAGCAAGCTCTGTATTTATCTAATACCTGAAGATTGGGTGATCACTCCTCTCTGTTTCATCCATTTCATCTTAATGCTTTGAGTTTGCCATTGCGTCTTCTTTAGAGCCAATCCATTAAGGCCACTAAGTACTATGGTAGTGTAAGTCTGTCACACATGTATGGAAACTGTGGTCCCCCTCTGTAACAGAAGACATTAAGGTCTTTGGAAAAAAATCCTTACAAAACCTGCATGTCATTTGTGCAAAATGAAAGATCTAAAATGCTGCGAATTCAGATACGAAAAGACATGCTCATTCCTAGGTTTCATTTCCAGCTGGCCTTTGCTCTATTCCCACATTAGAAAGCCGATTCATATTTTTTTAAAGACTTTTTTAAAGCACTGTAAGCTTACCATGCCAAAGAGCATGAAACCCGGCTCTGTTAGATACCATGTCTGGTTATGCGCTCTCTGCATGAGACTGACATGAGCTATGGCTACGCTCGCCCCTTAGAGAGAACTAAATCCCTTGCTTTGAGCAAAGCCTTGGCATTATAGTCTTGGCATTAAACAGAATATGGCACTATATAGGATTGGCACTGTATTGCTGAATATGCAATACTGGTTGTGCGGGGTCCTTCACCTCAGAGAGCTCTATAGCTGGAAGGGCCATCACCGAGACAGCCACTGCGCTGCTGGTACATAGTAAGACTTGGCTGAAAATTGGGAAAGAAAAATGGTCCATGCAACAGTTCCTCTAACCCATCCAAAGGTATTTACTGAGCTATCCCCCCCTCTGCTCCGTGGGCCTTCGCTCTGCCCCATGCAAGGTCTCTCAACCATCTGCCTAGGTTCTCCTTTACCTTGTTGCCTTCACATGGGATGGGAACTTGCAGATACCTCTGCAATCCATGTTCTCTGTATTTTCATGTCTTGCTAGAGGCACAGGAAGATGCAGAAATGTCCTCAGTTCAAAGGAAGTCCCGTTCTGCTGTTTGCTGCAAAAATTGCATTTTAAACATTTATCAAGACCTGTAAATATTTTAAAGTCCTTCCAACTTGAGATTATTGCATTACATAAATGTTTAATAGATACAGAAGCTGCACTCAAAACACTGATTAACGCATACATACCTCTGGAATATGTATAGCTTTCAGACTGGCACTAAGAGAAGCAAACCTGAACATTTTTAGCGCTCATTACAAGAAGCAGAAAAATGTCCTGTTACCATAGGAAGCCTCTCACAACATGTATTCATGAGACAAAACTAGTAACTGTTGACCTTTCTGATTGTTGATTCTCATTCAACTCTAACAACATTGCACCCAGTTTTCTGGCATATTATGGAACTGAGGTGTTCGGTGTAAGCTCATTTTTAGTTATCTGATTTTTTTCAGAGCCACAGCACACCGGCAGATATCCTGCTATCTCGACCATGTCACGGTTGTGTGTATCCCTCACGTATGTTTGTGGTCAAGACACCTGCTAGATAAGGACCAAGTCTTGTAATCCATTTAGTCCTGTTCATACCCACATAGAAATCTCCTGCCACACATAAGAGAAGGAGGGGTTTTTTTCCATTTCTCTTCTTTTTAGGAGGGTATGGCTTACAGCCCTGTGGACTAGGTGAGATCCATTCATCCTCTGTAAGCTCTGAAGGCAGCTATCTCCTGTTCACAGGCAGCCTCTGAAAGCTCCTAGGTAATCTGGAGTCCCTTTTCCAACGCGAGCCCTCAGGATCAGGAGTAGGATGGCTGTGGTGTCAAGTGCAGCTGTGCGAGCTCGGGAACCGGCCTGGTTTGCCCCCGGAGTTAGGAGTGGGTCTGTGTGCTTGCCTCTCAGGGCTACGGGGGGGTGCCAGTGGCCATAGAGCCAGCTTTGTTATAGCCCTGACACCCATTTAATTCCTCTTGTGAGATGGGAGATATGGCCTGGAATCCTTAGTCAACAACCCACAACAAATTTAATTGTCTTCATATAAAATTTTCAAGTTCAGGCCAAAAAATACAGGGAGTGAAACTTGCTCTGCATGGCAGCCTGACGCTCTCTTGAGAGAAACGAAGCACTGTGAGTGACGGGGGGTTGGATGCCCAGGTTTAGGATGCTTCTTTGCTGTCTGACAGCCTCCAAAAAAGGGGGAAGCATCTGGCAACACAGCATGCAGCAGCATTCAGGTCACATTTATCATGACGTATATCCAGGTCACACCAGCGAGATCTCTGATGCAGAAGGAAACCATTAGCTGTCACCATCATCTCTTCAGCTGATTATCCCAAGGCTTTTTATTTGATCAAAGGAAAAACGTGAGCGTGTTATTTTACTCGGAAGCAGGAGCGCACCTGGTTGAATACATCTGCTGAAATGTCCTGCTGGAGGGAAAGCTAGCATCTCTGTCTCCAGCTGGAAATCTCCGCGCACCTCAAAAGCTCACTTTGCATGGTAATTTGATAATAAAGGAGGAGTTGACAGTACCACCCATCACAGGCACTATGGCAGCACCCGCGAGCGAAAGGCTGACTGCAGCCTTATCCTGGTTTAAGGTATGGAGGGCATACCGTTCCTAGGGGCTTTAGATGGAGCCTCTGTCGTTCAAAACCCGGCACAAAATGTCTGAAACCAGTTAATTACTTTAGAAATGTTGACCCGAATGCTTTCCATCTGACATCTTTACACTTGTGAAAAACAAGACTGAAATCCAGACACTGCAAACTAAGCGTGTAACACCTTGCTCAGGAACTGGGACGGAGCCTATGTACTCTCCTCCGGCTGCATTTCCCAGCATGGAAATACTCATTAACATTCTATGTGAGTCATTCATAGTTTTTAATCAGCTTCAATAGCCCTGGCAAAGATTTGCCAGGTAACCTGAAACATGCTACAATAAGCAAAGCAAGATTACTCACCTCACTGTGTTCTTAATCGTTTTCCTTTAATTTAATTCGCAATATCTTGGACTAAGTAATCTTAAAGGTCTTTTCCAACCTAAATGAGTCTAGGATTCTGTAAAGAGACTCCCCAAACTGAGGCTTTCCTTCTTAAATTTCCTCCCATCTTGCATTCCTTTTCCATAGCTATACAAACTTCATCTCTCACCTGAATTGCCCTCAGCTGTTCCTCCTTCTAATTCTTGCACTGTTGAATTCAAGGGTTTTTTCCATAAAAAAATAATTGTGGATTTAATTTTTGAAATTTTCCTAAGTGACAAAGGGAGGCTTAAAAGCATCTGCTGTAGGAATGATACATATTGCATGTAAAATCGTATTGCACACACACAGCAGTAACATTTTTATGATAAAATAGCAAAGTACATTGTAAAATTAATACAAAATAACTGAACTGTTATGTGTTTCCATATAACTGAAGGCAAATTTCTTAATAAATCACATATAACTATAATTCCAGGAAGGAATGGGTGTCTCAGCATTTACTTGGCCGCCTCCGCAAACAGCATTTGCCGCTCCATAGGATGGCTGCTTGCTCTGATTTGACATTTTTTCCACATCCATCTCTTTCAAGTTCAAAAACCAGTAAAAAAAAATGCAGTAATTGATTGCATTAATGGAGCAAACAATCACTTTTAAAAAGAACCCAACACCTCTACTTCAGACATAAAACTAAACCTGTTTTAGCCAGAATATCTGCTAAGTCTGATTAAATTGAGCCTAAGAACGGCTTAGGCAATGCTCAAATCCCGTCTTTGCAGAAGCTTTTAGAGGAAAGTGGGGCCTGTTGTGGGTTGCAGGCTTTGACTTGATGTAGGGCTGCAAATACCTGCTGACAGCATGGAGACTTGATAGCTCAAAAGTCATGACTTGCCACAGTATAATTCTAGTTTTTAGAATAAGCCGAAGCTTAATGGCTTAACTGTTATTATTCAGCTGTATATTACCCTGACAGCTTTATGTATTAGTAAAAAAATAGAAATGGGGGCATAAACTTTTGGATTGATTTTTCTCTTACTGAGGAAAACAGCTTTGCTGGTTGCTTGTTTTTTAATTAAAAACTCTGACTGAAATGAGATTTTCAGACCCACATAATTTTACTTGAAATGCTATGTCTCATTTTCCAAAATACTCTGTCCATTTGTTGCATACTGATAGGATGTATACTACTACATACATAAAGAAACGTTATCTCAGGTCTGCTTTTACTCAAAAAATAGGGACAGAGGAACACAATTTCAATGTCAAAGTCAGTAACATTTTTTAAAATATTGGCAAAAGATATTTTTAACAACTTATAAATGAATGAAAGTATTTTCTGTATTTTTCCTCCATGAATAAGTCACTATTTTCAGTCCTAAATGCCCCTGACTTAGACAACAGAAGCCATTTAATGACAGTGAGTTGAATCTCACAGTCGGGAGGCTTGAGCTCTCCAGTAGATTGACATTTCAAGTAACGGGGGAAAGGTCTGCTGCTCGTCATTTCAACAGGGAAAATCGATTTTTTTCTTTTAACACAGATTTTTTCAAAAGCTGATTTGCGTGCAGTTTGGGGAGGTGGCTTTTGGATATGTTGTCCTTTATAAAGGACCGAAGAATAAAACTGGACTCTCATTTTTCAAAATTTTCAACCTTTGGCAAAGTTGTAAGCGCAACTGGAGAAGCAAGATATTTTTGCGTGGCATCAGGAGTCTTGTACGTGACGATGTGTAACACAGCTATTGAGAAACGCACGGCACTGCCGGTCGGGAAGCATACGCTCTAGTTTCCACTCGGCTGCATTTGTTTAATTTTTTTCTCTCTCTTCCTTCTAGTTTCCCAGATTTAGTTAGGTTTTTTGTAATTATGGTAGAATTAAATGAAATGTGCTTTCACCCAAACAAAGGTCGGGAAGTGTTGGCAGAGCTCGTGCCCGCATGGAGAGCATTACGACCACAGGGACAGGCTTTTCTTCAAACTTCGCATCATCTCCACTGGGCTTCTTTGCGCGACCTCGTCACTTGGCCGGGCAAGAGGACACCTCAGCCGGGTAGGATCCTGCCGCCTTGTTGCATCCCCCAGTGCTCCACACTCATCTCCCCAGTGCCCAGGGGAGCCATGGTCCTGCTGCCACCAGCTCTCCGGTCCTACAACGGTCCTACGGCAGCAGCCGGTGGTCCGTACCAGGGAGCAGCCACGGGGGCAGAAGCTGTATGCTGGGTACGAATGGGAAGGGATTTTGTAAAATTTTTAATTATTTAATGGAAAAAGTGAGGCTTGCCTAAAAGACAAATCCTCATGCTTCCTTCCATTGGAGCAAATCCAATTTCGTCAGTCCCTGGGGCAGTATCAGGGATCGGGCTCACCGCTATCTCACAAGCAATGAAGAAATTCGCCCAAAAGCTGTGTGCCCAAGAGCTGTGCAGAGAGGCCATTTCTTATCCCATTATCCCAAAAAAGGAACTTTCCATTTTTGTGTGCATGTGATATCAAATCTCTAAAGCCCCCCCAGCCCACCCCGTCCGTGGCTGAGCTCTGCAGCTGCTGCTCCCGCGCGCCCGGGCTGGCTCCCCCAGCGTGCCCTGCCCCACCTGCCCCGTGCAGCCAGAGGATTTCTTCTGGCCCTCGTTTCTGCGTGACACCGCACTTCATCTTTCTGAATGCAGATGTTATCGAAGCTGATCGACTCTCTCAGGGCAGTGTAGTGGTGTCCTGGTTTTGGCTGGGAT
>NW_009202273.1:0-33745 GCF_000690835.1 Fulmarus glacialis
ATTATTATTATTAATATTATTATTATTATCTAGCTTGATATATCTGAATTTCAGAAAACAGAATCTTTCTGGCATTTAGGGTAAGTGCTCAAAATAATATTAACAGAAATTACTAGCTGCTTTTTAAAATCATGGCAACTGTATCCTTTTGCTTTCATAAGCATTAAAATCCTGTACAATGCCTGGTATTTCCAGGTATGCTTAGCTAAATTTGAGAAAATAATGGAATTTCCTAACCAGTTATGGAAGTGAATAGACTTACATCAGAAAAATTGTCCTAAAGAAGCTAATTTAATAAATAAATACAAAGTCATGCCACTTTCATTTTGAAAATGAGAATAACAGAAAAAAACCAACATGTTTTCTAGTTAGTTCATAACAGAGAATCCTTTCACAGTCTACATCTTTATTTAGGGCTGTTACTATTTCTAAGTTAGGTCACATCACAGAACAGCTATGGTCATAGCTAGTGGGTATAGCTAATGAGCATGAGGGCTATGTCTGTGTTAGGAAAGTAAATGGGACCAGGATGTCATCTCTGGCACTGAGGCCAACTGGCATGGAACTGTCTCTGTAACATCAAGCCCACTTCCAAAACAGCATGGGCTCATGTAAACTTACTTACTGTGAATAGCCCCTAGTCTATGTTATCTTCTTAACCATGCCCAGGGATTGTTTGGGTTGCTGTCATTTGTATTATACCTAAATATGCCTTGGAGACTGTTCTCACAGTCCAAGCACACATACAGCCATGGTCCCCAGGAAAGTTCCTGGCACTGTTTAACTTTCTAGCACAGATGAAAACGAAGACTCAGTACTGTAAGATAAGGGGTTTTTTTCCTCTTTTAAGTACTTATTACAGACCATAAGCTTGTCCTTTGTTAAAGTGTGAGGGAAGCCTCCTGCATCGACAGCCGCTAAGAGTGTTTGAAATCCTGTGACCAGGATGGCTTTGCTTGTGCATGATTTTGTGTGCAGTCCTGCTTTTCCGTGCCAACCTAGTCTTCAGGATCCCTGACTAGGCTATACTGTCAACACCATAAATGACATAACTTTAGAGCAAGATGTCTCCAACCTAGAGGCTGGTCAGGAGAATGGCAATTAAATAAATACACCTTTCTCTGTGGAATCCACTTCTCTGCTTAATCACACTGAGATGTTTTGGTTTTTTTTCACCTTTAGGACTTTCAGATTGCTGGGATAAGCAAAGTAGTTTCCTTAATCATGCAGAAAATATAATTTCAATTGACGTGTAATGAAATAGTTGAAACAAAGAATGAATATCACTATTTTAGCGTAAATCTGCATATAGTGCAGAACATCACAGGGCCTCCAGAGGGAATGAAAATGTAGTTGACTTGTTTGGACTTTCCTAGAGCCATCCCCTTTCCCCTCTCCTATTCAAGTCTGGTACAAGCTAAAAGGCATATGGGCCAACAATTAGGCATGTGATTGATTTAACTGGAAGCTGTTAGCTTAGGACTTTAGAAAAATTGAGATATGTAAAAAATGTAGACACAAATTTTGGGACCTTATTCTTGAAAAAGTTTTCCTGATTCTTTATTTCTGGTACAGTTGTTAGATAGCGTTTCACAGCACTGCTTGATTTATTGTCACTCTTTCAAGCTTTAAGGTTTTACTATATCTCATTCAACTCACTAAGTAGTAAAATACACAACTGAATACCAGTATTTAAGCTTTCTTCCTCCTGGACTCTTCAGAAATTTTAACCTAATTTAATAGTGAAGATTCAAAATCAGACATTTCATGACCAGTAATGTAAACGAATAGTATAACTCATGACTAATGCATTACAAGACTCCTTTCCACTTTTGATCTCATATTGTGACTACCAGTGGGTAACTTAGAATCAAAGTTAATATTAAAATGTAATTCAGCTTTCAGAGAAAAATGTCTTTCATGGTGACCGCCAAATTTATGTTTACCTTTCACTAGCACTTTATCTGTATTGGTCCAAAAAGTCTTATTAGGCACATTTGGGAATATGACTTTTAGTTATCTGGAGGAGATAAGCTGTTTAAAAACAGAATAAAAAGAAAACCTAACAAGTATGCACCAAGATGCTCTATGAAAAAGCACATGTCTATTCACGCAACAGCTTCTAGCTTGGTACTGGAACTGTGAAGATTTGCCAGTTCAGGCTACTTTACCTCTGAAGTACGAAGTACTTGTGAGCAAGATGTTACTGTAGCAGCTCTTCCAGTTATAGATGGAATTATTCACACCACTTTCATGATCTGCTTCCATCCTTGATGAATCAATCTGTATTTCATTATCCTATGAAAAACATACATTTCCATTCTTTATCCTTTAACATTTCCACTTCATATGCATGTGTGTCTGGAATTATTGTTCTGGACATGCATAATATTCAAAAAAGACATTTGAAGGCAAAAACTCATGCTGAAATATGGGTATACAATTCTTCATGGATTGTTCATGATCCAAAGAGTGACTGTCTTCATGTGGGTAATGGCAGAAAAAAAAAATTTGCTCCATGTTAGCTGACAACCTAGCAAAAAGAGGGAATGAAAAACTGAAGTCCATGGATTTCACAAGCAGCAACAGAACAAAGATGCATGCTTTAGGATAAAGAATCTACACAGTTTATTCTTGACTCTGTATCCATAAATTAAAGGTATTTGTACTTCTTAAATATCATTTGACTTTGCCTCATTCTAGATATCTTGAAGATAGTAGGTAAAATTTCTAAAGTCAAGAGAGATACTCTCCAGTCTTTTAAGGTATTACTGACTGTATGTATGCAAGTCACTCCTTATTTGTGTGGAGCACTGCTATGCCTGAAATTGTGTCTCTAGTATAAGAGCTATTTATGCCTAAATAAGTTAGGGAAAATAAGCTGATATGAAATTTGTTGATATGTTGGATGTATCGACTGAGTAAGTTGATATGAAATTTGACATTTTCTATGTATGTTCTGACAGTAGAACTAAAAGAAAATTTTTTTTTACATCTAAGGAGACTACATTTTAGAGAAGAAATATATGAAGACAAATGAGGTGTTTTTTCTTGAATCACATGCAACTTTCTGTGGCATGCTGTGGATTTCAAACTACAGGGCATATAGTTTTAGATCCAGTCACAGCTATCTGTAACATTTATTATGCCCGTATGTAAACACTCAAAAAGAGAACTGACAAGATTCAGGGAAAACTGCCAAGTTATGTAAGACTTAAAATGACAAACTGTTGACATACTCTACAATCAAGGTTCAGATTGTCCCTGGCAATTGAATTTGTGCAGTGGAAGGACTTGGGGGAGGGAAAGGGTACAAATATTCACATATGTGAGCTCCATACAAGGACCAGAGAAACGGTAGTCTCAGCAGATGTTTCGTCTGGAAGGTTTTCTGTGATGTTCCTGATACATAAAAGGAACAGGGAGGGCATGGGATATGATGCTGGTTTCCCTGTGCTTCCCCCCTACCCATGCACTTGTTGACAAAGTGGACTAGATGAATAAGAGGAACTTGCTTAGTGTATTTCCACTGTGCATAACTTCTGCATATCAAACCAGAAGAGCTTTTTTATTCTAGCATATGCATATTCTTACCACCTCCCATCTTTTTCCCATGGAATAATTCTCTTGAGCTCTGCTCCCAGGTCTCATTTTCTCTACATGTAAATGCCTGTTGTAGGCTCATAAAGAAGCGAGCTGACTTATTTTGTCTGCCCCAAAGCATGTCAAATGATCAACTTCACTGCCTTGAACCTTCCCTGTCACACACTCCACACACCGTGAGATTTCCAAGACAGACATGATTTTTTTTCCAAATGTAAAAACACTTAGAACATCATGGGTGCATTCTGACTTCAATAAACCTTATTATAATTATTTATCCTTATAGTAAAGAGAATGGGTTTGGCAGCTCATGGATGCAAGATGAAAAAAATTTGCTAGTAGTTCCCTCTCTCCCACAGGGATTTAAATACTTGCACTGATCTTTGTTGTCCACACTGAACAGCATAGTAAGGTGACTGTTCTCCATATCGCTGTATCTGAAACCATTTATAATTTTATACATTAAAATTAGCACCTTGCACTTCAGAACCTATGTGAATGAGTACCATACTTTCAATGAAAATTTGTAAATCTGCCATCTTCTCATGTAAATCCCACCTCAGTCATGACAACACTACCATCTGGCAGAAATTAAAGAAAAGGTAAGCTAGAACAAATAATTTTCTGCTGACCTTTATGTTTTAAGTTAGCTCACCCTCCAACTCTTGAGGCAACTATGTTTCTGCTTCATCTACCCCAGCAGTCTGTCTTATATGTAATTCTTGCACACACAAGGAAACATTAAAGAACTGTATTTTGCTTTAATACGTTATATTTCACCAGTGTTTGCTCTTATGGGATTTAAACAGCTTATTTTCTGAAATATATTGCTCAAAGTTTTTTTTTTTTTGATTGATTTTTCTTCCCAATCAAGGCACCATGTTCTCAGTAGGTATCTGGGGTCAATGCTCTGTTGCTAGGCAGTGGGAATTAGTGGCTCTTTATCATGCTGGGTTATACGAAACCTCGTGGAATCGGCTGCAATTTGGGACTCTGGAGTCAGTCCCACCATTTCTTCCGCTCCATTGCATAGTTGCCTGGTTGCAACACTATTTTCAATTTTTTGTGTTTCAGAAACATTTTCAAACTGCTGTCAGACTGGATGCAGAAAACACAGCTGAGCACTATTATCCCAGTGATAACTACTATGAAAAGAATATTTCAGGTGTTTTGGCAATTGTTCAAGTTACGTGCTTTTAAATCAAATTAAAATTCCTTACTGTTATAGCTGCTCTTGGAGACAGAAGAAAAGGGTGGACTGGACATCCCCTTCTGCTTCCTTTTGAACTTCCTTTCTCAGCTTCATGGATCGGGGAAGTGCTGCACACTTGGGATGACCAGAGACAGCTAGAGATCTTTAAGTTGTTTATTTCAGGAAACAGTTATTGAACTCACTTTTTGAACTACAGCAGTTAGCATTGACTAGACAGGTTTCCCTCTGTATTCAGAAGTGTATGAGCATCATTATTTGGAAGCTTACAGTCAATAGCTGATCACTTAGATGGTGAAAAATTAGCAACCTGTTAGCTGTATGGATCTTCAGTGTACAGTATGTGGGATTGAGCTAGCAAAAGTCTAAAAGGCTTACTATACAGGGATGGACAATTCTGCCATCCACTGTAATATTTTAGTATTTACCAAAAACATCTCCCCGTAGCTGTTACCATGGACAAAGATTTCCTTATTTCATGTTCTGAGGATAACAGTAATATAAGATGTCTTATTTAATGACTGTGACATTCCTGTCCCTGAGGCTTCCTGGTAGATCCAAAGCTGCTCCTCTGGACGTGTGTGCAGTGTTTTGATGAGAGCTTGACCTTACAAGGTAATTTCATCTTGTTCACTGGATGTTACTGTTTGTGCAAGCATGCACTGTGGTGATTTATTGGGGAAATTTTTATTTAAGATTCTCAGAGCATGTGTATATATTGGAAACATGACTGAGAGGCCAGTGTTTGCCTTTAGAGTTTTTGTCATGGCTTCAGTGTCACATGTCCCAGGAAATACTTTTTCTTCTTCATTTGTCTGCTAGCAGTTTATAGATATGGACGTCTCACTGACAAGTGGTAAGATGAGACTGAACTTACTCTGTCTTGTGAGGCAAGATACTTCAGGATTTCTTGATGAGGCTGCACATAAACACATAATATCAAGGCAGGAACAAACTCAGAGTCTATGAACTTGCTATCAAGATGAAGTCACAAGTGGATCATGATTATGCACCAGCATTTAAGTAGACTGGAGTTACTGTATTAGATAAAACTTGAACAGTAGAGAACATGTAGTAAGCAACCAGCGATTGGGATTGGGAGTACAGTGAGAACAGTTTTGAAATATTTATTCAAAACAGAGATGCATCAACACAAATCTTATAGTGGATTACTGATTTTGAAATACGATTATGGATTTTTTAGAGCAGAAATTAAAACTCAAGATAAAATTAGAAGAGGTTATCTAAATATGAATATAAAACAGATTATTCACATAAAGCTGACACATACTGATTTTTACTGGAACTAACTTTCTTATGTAAATAAGGCCTTAGATTGTAGGGTCTATGCACCTAGGTCTCTAGAACTAGGTATGTCCTGTTTACTAATAGTCTCTATATAATCTAGAATAATAAAGGACTGATACTTGACTAGACTTACTGTGAGATATCATGACATACATTTGAACAAAGAGAGCAAACGAAACCAAAATGAATCTGAAACAAATGTAATAGATTCTCCAATAACATCAAGTTTTAGCTTAGGAAAGGATCTGCTTGCTATTATTTTAATTTTTCAGCATGATTTATTTATATGGGAAGTATATATACAGCACAGGTTCCCTGTTTTTCTTTTCCCTCTTCTATGACAGAAATAGCAGCCTCATTTAGCGATCCTATTCATGAGTTATCTTTCCTTTCTTTCATTGGTGAAATTACATCCAGGAGCATTGATCAGCCACGGTACATTCTATATAAATATAGATGGAAAAATATCACATTCACTAGAACTGAGCTCTTTACCTCAATTTGAATCCCAAGAAATTATTTCTGCTACTTGCCTGTTATGCATTTTATTAAACCAATATCCACTAATTAATTTCTACCATAATAACAGATGGCTTGCTGGCAGAAAGGAAGCTTTGCAAGAAGTAATTTCCTCTTCTGTTTGTCCCACCCAGTTTCGATCTACCTCTTATGATCATTTTTAGAAAAACTCAATAAATAGCATGATTATAATTCTTTATTGTTTAATTGATAAGATTACTTCTGTAATTCCAGGCAATTGTAATTCAGATAATTGTAGTTTAAAATAATCTCAGGTCTCCAGCCCCCCACATGAGCTGACTTCCCAGGCCAGCCTGGTCCCACCCTCGTCCCTAGAGGGATGCCTGATTTCTGGGACTGGGGCTGCTCCCTGGCTGCCCAGCTCCTTGGCTGGGGCAGTGGGATGTGATGGGCTGCTTGGCCCTGCCACTCCACCCTGGGGAGCCCCTGCCACTCCTAGTCCCCAAGGAGACCCTATCCCACACAGCACCCTGATACGATGATATTAACCTGAGCACTTTTCATTGTTTCAGCACGTGTCCATCTTTCGTCTGATATTCTTGAAGTTATGATCAAAAACGGGAGTCTCCAGGAACACCCTCTCTTGGAAAGCCCATATCAAGGGCCAAGCAGCTCCAGGCTGGAAGAATGTACCTGCAGCAAGCACACGATGCAATGCTGTGGCAGCAGAGAAAGTATGTGAGCATCTAACTTGTCTCATCAGTCTATGCCTTCATAGAAATCATGGAAGGTACAGCTAAAATAGTGTAAAAATATTATCTACTCAATTTTCCCAATGCAAATTTTGATAATCTGTTCTTAATCTCAACAGATGTTTTTTCTAAGAAACTGCAAGTGCTAGTCTACAAATTCCCTGATCAACCTGTCCAAATATCTTTCTGTTCACACAGTTAGAAAGTTTTCTCAGAACATAACCTATATGTCTTTTACTGTTTTTAAGCCAGCTGCCCTTTATCCTACTTATAATTAGATCCTTTGACAAGTTTGGTGTTTCTACTGTTGGCAAACATTCATCTTGCTTTGATACAATACATCAAAAATGACAAACAAAGCCCCCAAGTCCCGTCCCAAAAGTCCATAAAATTGGCCATTTATAAGTTAAAATACAATATGTAGTCATTCTACAAATATTGCTTTTCCATGTAGGCAATCAGACAGGAAGAAGCATGGGGAAGAAACCTGGGTAATTAAAATGCACAGTGTTTTCTGATTCATCTTCCTGCTGGAAGACAGAATTTGCTTACCTTGATGGAGATCACATCAGTTCTCATGCTTAAATATAAATCTAATGGAGAGAATCATCGTAGTACATGCTAAGCTCTTTACCAGACAGTTTCTCCATGCCTCAATACCCTCACTGTTACCCTTGACTCTATGGCTATTCCCAGATATATAATTCTATTAAAGCGAGAGGAAGGGCAAACAGGTAGTGCAAAACATCAGGGAGAAAAAATCAGCACATGTTCCTAATATATCCCCTCTCTATTTTCTTTTTTCCTTTGAGGAGTTCTGTACATTTTCAGATGAGTTTCCTGATGGGTTTACTATTAGAAACTTAATTGTCTTCTTTGTGTCCCTGCCAACAGAACCATTTTTTTTGTCAAATTTCTTCATCCCCCTTCCTTACTCTTTTCACAACTTCAGTGTGATGAACATCACTAACCCCATTAGAAAAGATGTAAACTTTTTCAATAGAAGATTTTCAGTGGAGTGGAACATTTTAATTTTAATTTTGCAATCCATAGAACTTTGAATTTATCAAGAGAATTTACCATTCTCTTGCTTCTTTAACTATGTTGATTAGCCTTCAGCATCAATATCTCCTGTGCATTATTACCTTTATTCCCATGATTATTTTTTTTCTCTACGCTATGAATAAGGTCAAAGTGAGTACTTTTGGCCAGCATATAGAGCAACTATTAAATTTTTCTAAATTAAAATTAATTTTTGTTTTTAAATTGTTGCAGTCTTCCTCATGAACATAATTCTTCCTATTTAGATTGTTAGTGATCTGCCTTTAGCTCAGTTGGTGCATGGTTGCAGAATGTAGTATCTTTTCTCTCTCTTAATTGGATGGTCTATAAAACTAAGCAATAACATGTAAATTGCAAAGATATGAATTTTATGCAGAAGATACTCTGTGTGATATTAAGTCTTAGGGAATATTGCATGTATTAGTTCTATTGTTTCTGCTTGCAAGTAGAGCTCAAATATTCCACTGCTCATTGACTCTAAAGTAGGAAAGTTTCTGCAGTCGGACGAAAATACTTCAAAATTTTAATTAATGAAATAGTAATGATTTTTGCTTTTTTCATTTCTTGCTATTAGACAAAATCTTACAAGTCAAATCTACAAGTGATGTAACCTAAAGCACATTCTTTGACTCGACCGAAACAGCGTTTGTTTGTATCAGCCAAAGACTTGGCTTGTATCTTTGGAAATTCCCATACTGGCAGAACAGCCAGATTCCTCAAGAACTTTGAAATAATTACTTCTCTTTCTTGAATCTTTGACGTTTCTGTTTGATCATTTCCTTGCCTCTCTGTTGTACCTCAGTAGGATGGCTTCTGCAGCAGTTGTCTTCACAGGGGATGGCTATAAACCCCTCTTCCTGCAGTTATTCTGACTTGTACTTGAATTACAGAATTACAGAACTGTTCGGGTTGGAAGAGACATCTTGAGATCTTCTAGTCCAATGCCCCATTGCTCAAGCAGGGTCACCTAGAGCAGGCTACCCAGGACCATATCCAGTTGGACTTGAATATCTCCATGAATGGAGACTCCACGATCTTGCTGGGCAACCAGTTCCAGCATTTTTTACTGTGAACATTTTACACTCTCACAATAATTTTTTTTTTTTTTTCTTGTGTTCAGATGGACTTTCATGTTTTCTAATCTGTTGCTATTGCCTCTTGTCCTGTCACTGGGCACCACTGGCTCCCTCTTCTTCATTCCCTCCTGTCAGGTATTTATATATACTCATAAAATCCCCCCAACTCTTCTCAGCCTCTCCTCATATGAAAGATGCTCTAGTCCCTTAATCATCTTCATGGCCTTTTCCAAGTTGCAAATTTTCTTACCCTGACTGAAAAAGAAATTCCTACTTGTTTACTTATTGGAATCAAAACTTAAACACACTTTTTTTTTTCTTCTGTAATCCATTCCTTGTTTAATGTTTGTTTTTTTTAAAGTTTGTAATAAAACCCTTGAAGCATAGGCAACTATTTGCATGAAACAATATTTACAGCAGTATAGGTAAAACAGTGTCCAGAGATACATAGTATATAACCAGATGCTGCCAAATTTTCATTTTTCAAGCTAAAAAGTAAAATTATATTTTATTTTCATTAACCCTTTGATTACAACCTCCCTCTATCAAATGCCACGTGCTATTCTCAATGGCAAAAAATTGAAGCTTGTTAGATTGGCAATGTTATGAACTAGATGACTTTAGGATGTTGCACAGCAAAACACAGTGTTCAGGAAAAAGAGGAAAGAAAGCATTTTAAAAGCCTTGAACAATGCTTTGTCTTCCCTGAAGCAGCCCAATCGTAATTAAACTCACTTAATTTAATTAAAACTGTTATTCAAATGTGCTGTCTTGCAATGGAGTTAAGAAGATGGAATGTATCTTTTTTTTTTTTTTCCCTCTTTTCTTCAAAATTAACTGCTGAACTTGGGTTATGCTGATCAGATAACTGAGCACTGTGCCCAGTTATTGCGAGCTCAGCACTGTGGGATTCATTAGGGATGTACTGTATTTCTGCTGGAAAAGCTATTATTGCATGCCTTGAAATACAGTGGCATCCAGAATAAATGCTTGGCGCAGCCTGACTCCCACAGATTTTGAGAACCATGTGAGCTGTAAGTTGGTCATGTTCTGCTCAGACCGGCCACTTGAGAACAGCCTGTTCTGGCACAGTGGGCTGCCCATCACCATCAGTTAGAAATCTTTAATAATGGGCTGATGCCAAGGTAGTATAATCAGACAAGAGCAGCTGCAGGGTTCTGCTGGCAGTTTCTACAGATCCTCCTTGTTTCTTCATCAGGTTATGGGTATTAAGAATTGTGCACAGGCTTAGCATAGGAAATTGCACATTGACGTTTAAGTTTACTCGTCAGAAAGGGATGATTTTGCTCTGTCAAAACAGGAGCATGTGCAATAATAATTAGTAGGAAATATCTATTCTCCAGCAAAGTAGGCTTCCTAATGCACATTCTACTGGATGAAGGGTAACTACTGCAAACTCCATTTGAAACACACTGCCTTTCCTGGAGTAAGACATTGTAACTGGAGATGCATATAAGTATCTGGTAACTGTCTCAGTAATTTCCTGGGGTCTTGGAAAAGACTTCAAGCAGTGAGATTTCAATGCCTTTTTTAGGAGGGGGGAGGGAAGGAAAACTGGCATATGCTACACAGACTTCTAGGAACTGTGCTTCCTATAGCACTTGGTATGATATCAGACCTAACCGGTAATTAATAAATAAAAGTACTTATTATTTGATAGCTTTACGGTTTGTGTCAGCATGGGCTGAGTGAAAAAACCCCTAACTCTACTCCCTAGATAGTTTCTGTTTCTTTATCCTTTACTCTTGAATTCCTCTAAAGGTACAAAATTTCCTCCCAAAACTGTTTTTCTCTCTGTTGTGCAATTCTTCAGCTGCATGGACTGACCAGGTACTGTTTTGGACCAAGAAAATCTCAATAACTGCAATTGTTCCAAGCTATGGCTTTTTGTGAAACTTAAGAGAGACATAAATATACACTTATACACATATTTAAAATCCATCATGGCTTTTATGTCAGCATCACTCTCAGTCAGTCACTGCTTCACTTCCACTTTACTACATGCTTAGAATTTCTTCACAGCTCCCTTGTTATGGCTCCACTGGAAAGGTTTAGCACCTGTCATTGCCAGTTCACAGTGCAACTGAGGTTAAAGAAACTATTTAGCATTTACATTGCTTTATACAAAATTGTGATGCTGGCTTACAGCATCTTATGCAAAAAAAAAGAATTCCCAGGAAAAATCAAGTCTTGGAAGCAATAATTGCCCAACAGAAATTGGCATTTGGCATTGAAAACAGTTTGGGGAAAATTGGTTCTCAGACTAGAATTGACACGATCTTCCTTCTTCTGAAGGTCGTCCTGATTACCTTAATTGTGGGTAGACACATGAACTGTAATTTTCTTTTTCTCTCACACTGATAGAAATATACTCGCAGTCAGACACAAATTTACCTTTGATGAATTATGAACCGTTTAGAATGAAACTTGTCTAACGAGCGAAAATAAACTGAGGAGAAAAACAGCTGTAATGGATTTTTGTCTATTAATAACAACAAAGCAAGATCATACTCAATAATATGGAAAACACTTAGGTCTCTTGAAACAGGAGATTGCTTAATTGAGTCAACACATTTATCTCACTTTCTAAGAACCCCAATGGAGAATATTTACATCAAAGAAGATCCAAAAACCGTTTTTGTGTTTTTCAAATGCCTATTACAAGGTAATCCACAAAGGACCAGCTAGACCTTAAAGACTCCTTTTTCTCAGACAGACTGAAAGGATGACATCGCACCCAACATACAAACCATGGGGAACAGGGAATTTGCTTCTCCTAGATGATTGCTGATTCTTAGGCATTGGATTTTAAGTCACAAGGAGTAAGGGTTTCTGTAGATATTGACAAATATACCTAGACAGCCACTTCCAGAGTTACTTCTAGAAAGCCTTTTATAAAGTACAACATCTTTTTTGGTTGCTGTTACTTTATTGAGTAGTTATCTTATTGTTCCTCTTGTGTGGACAGAGATTGATTGCTATCCTGTTAGTAACAAATTTTCATAATAAATGGAGGACTGATGAATCTTTTTTCTAGATGAAATACACTCAATTCTCTCAACAGCTTTCCAATATGCTACATTTACAAAGTCTTTTAGCATTCTTGCTCTTTTTCAGACTCTCCTTTATTTCCATATCTTTCTTATGGGCTGAGGTAACGAAAACTAAACAAAAAATTCTATCTGAAATCCCACTAGTACAGAATAACTGATTCTTGTATTTTAATGCATCCTTGAAAGAGTTCTTTTTTTTTCCTTACAGCACCACAAGTTCATAATTTGCTTCTCGTCCAATATACACCTCAGATAATTTCCTGCAGCACTACTGCTTAAATAGGTGAAAGCACTGTCCATTCAGTTTCCCTTCCATAACTGCAATTACCTCAATGAAAACAATTTTGTCACTTTCAGACTATCTAATTTGTCAAGATCCTCTAGTATTCTTAGAACATCTTTGCAGTCTTTCACACTTTTATGCCATTTGCATATTTTGTAAGCATATTTCCCTGTTCTTTCTCCAAACCATTACTGAAAATAGTGGCCTTGGCCTCTGGCAGTAGTCGAGTTCTGGATAGATTCCTGGAGAATTCTACTTTGATATGCCCCTAATTTGATAGTCAAATACCAATAATACTTTTGAGAGTAATCTTCCAACCAGTTGTGTTCACACTAATGGCAATAACACCTATAACAAAATTTCTCATCTTGATTAGAAAAATACTATATGAGAATATCATGTACCAAAAGCCCTGCTTAAGCATTTACTGCTTCTCCCCACAAAAGAGGCCATTTATCCTGTCAAGGAAGGAATTTAGATTAGTTTGATATGACAAACCCATGTTAGCTTTTTATATTGCCTTATTATCTTCTAGATATCTGCTTTTAAATATTTGTTCAGAAATATTTCAGTAGACCAAAGTTAGGTTGATTGATCTATAATTCCCTGAGTTCTCCTTTTCCCTTTTAAAAGATAGATTCTACATTTATCCTGTTCCTCTGGGGCCTTACTGGTCTTCCATGAATTTTCAGATATAATTGATTATGACTCAGAAATTGCTTTGGCTAGTTCTAAGATGGATTTCGTCAGGCCTTGCTAACTTGAACACATCTATCTTATTTGAATGTTACTTAGGTTGTCCTTCTCTTCTTCTAGCTTGAATGTCTACCCTTTCATTAAAATTAATTTTTAAAATTCTGCTCACGGTTAACTTTTCTAATCAAGACTGAAGCAAAGAAACTCATCTTCAGCCTTCTTTGTGATATTTGCTCTCCTTTTTTTGCTGGGTAATGGTCCTAGAAGTCCCTTTTTAGTACTCTTCAGACTTATTTCTGAAACCTTAGCTTGCTGATTTTGCACTCCCACTTTCTTCTGCTTTAATCTGATTTTTATTTTGGTTGTATTTTCAGGTTCCCCCAGAGTTTGCATTTTTATGTTCCTATAGTGTATTTCTGAGCAAACACCTAAACTACCTATTTCTAGTCTTTATTTTAATTATTGTTTGTAGATTTTAACATATTTTCCAATGCAGACACAGAACCGTTGTGTAGGAAAATGTAGATTACTGACAAAAAAGAGGGTTATCTTTTATTGACTCTCTAGAAGCAGTCCATCTACCTCAGGGTTGAAAATCAGTAGGCTAAAATTATTGTGTATATATACTCCCAGTTCTTTTGACTTTCAGTTCCAGTGACACCTGAGTATATATAGCAATATATATATTCACAATATACATAAAAATATATATTATACAATACCAGGAATACAATATATTATACAATACCAGGAAAATTCCTGTTTGATGTTCACTACCCCAGTATATTACAGTGCACTTCAAGCCAGTATAGGAGTAGATTAAGCTTGCTATAGTCCTCAGGCTGCATATTTTTCTCCACTGGCAAAGGCTTCTAGTATTTTCATCTCTGTCTTTTGATAGTTTCATAATGAATTCTTGCACTTTACCTTTCAAAATGCAGCTACTTGCTATAAGTTAGTATAAGAGCTCCTGGGTAGCATTCAGCCTCCTTCCTTCCTTTGATTTTTCTTAGAGAGAAGATTAAACCATTTTCCAGAGATATTCCACAAAAGACAATTTGATTGTTTTACTTTAGTGGAAGTTCAGAAGATCAATACACAGGTGCATGTTTTCCTTCATTGATAAGATCTGCTCTCTACTCAGAACAGATCTTTGCAGAAAATAATTAATGTCTTTTATGTCTAGATTTCCAAGCTGGCAGAAGGATTTTCTTCTCACATACTCAGCTCTTATGTTCTGATTTTGGTTCTAATGAGGATCTGAGAGTGTCTGGAGAAGATCATGGCCTATTCAAAACCCTTTCCTTCTCCATTAAAACGAGTACACTTGGCACTAGGAAACCTCAGAGATGGAAAATGGAGGTGACATCATGCAAGTTGTACTCCCAGGAGTGAAAGAAATCCATTTTACTCAGGCGAATCTTACAGGAGCCCTTCTTTCAGAGATCCTTGCCATCTACCTGGATATAGCAGCAAAAGAGCCCTTTTGACAAAGGATACTTGCCTCAGAAAATGCTATGAAGAGTGACTTATTACTGTATGAATAGCTTTAATGCTGGCCAAAATGTATAAAAGATGGCTATGCATTTTATGCTGATCCTTGGCAACAATCAAGTGAAATTCTGAAATGCAGCAGGAAAGTTGACAAAATAGCTAGTGTTCTTGGGCAGTAACATTTCCTAAGTAAGCTATTTATCAAGTGATTCAAGCCATCAAAGAAGAAAGATTATGTCAATTCCCAGGAAACTATGCCTAAGCAAAAGAGAGTCATGACAGACACACATCTTCACTTGAAGACATTTAGAAGTACACACCAGGAATGTGAAAAAAAAGAGGGTTTGGGGTGATATTATATAGTGGGTCACAGGTGAGCTTCATGTATTGCAAAGAGACAGAATGATTTTGATTTCAGGAGAGACTGAGAATGTAAATTGTTTTGTTCTCTGAATTGATTCAGCTGTTCTAGAGAGCGAAACCTTTTTTTTTTTCATTTTATTTATTGTAGGCATGAATTTGGTCCTTCCAGACTACCTGCATATGTGCATACTATTATCACCTGATAATCATAGAATCATAGAATCATTAAGGTTGGAAAAGACCTCTAAGATCATCGAGTCCAACTGTCAACTCAACACCACCATACCCACTAAACCATGTCCCTAAGCGCCTCATCTACATGTCTTTTAAATACTTCCAGGGATGGTGACTCCACCACTTCCCTGGGCAGCCTGTTCCAAGGCCTGACCACTCTTTCAGTAAAGACATTTTTCCTAAACCTCCCTTGGCGCAACTTGAGGCCATTTCCTCTCGTCCTATCGCTTGTTACTTGGCAGAAGAGACCAACCCCCACCTCACTACAACCTCCTTTCAGGTAGTTGTAGAGCGTGATGAGGTCTCCCCTCAGCCTCCTCTTCTCCAGGCTAGACAGCCCCAGTTCCCTCAGCCGCTCCTCATAAGACTTGTTCTCCAGGCCCTTCACCAGCTTCGTTGCCCTTCTCTGGACATGCTCCAGCACCTCAATGTCCTTCTTGTAGTGAGGGGCCCAAAACTGAACACAGTATTCGAGGTGCGAATAGGTGGTGGAAATGCCAGCATTCCTGGGATTGAGAGGATGGCACCTGGGATTGATCGTATGGGCTCGGGAATAGAAAGAATACCTTCCGGGATGGGGCATGGGATGGAGAGAGTAGGGTCAGAAATAGACAGGATGGGTCTTGTTTTGGATCGCATGAGCTCCAACGTGAAGCTAATGGGTTCAGGAATTGACCGAACGGCCCCTCTGGGCATAGATCACATCGCTCCTACCATAAGCAATCCTCTGCATCCACTCAGAATCCATCAACACCTCAAGCACGGAAATAAGAATTGCAAAAACATGCCTCCAAGGAGACTCTGATTAGTCTTTACTTAATTGAGATAATGTAGGACTGATTGATTTTGGAAACTTGTTGCAAACTTCCTTGGAGAGACAGCAAAATTGGAGGAACAGGAAGAAAAGTTTTAAGAATGATATGTTTGGGACTCAGAGGGGCTGTTTCCAAAGATATTGCTGAAAAGAGTGAGCACAAACTGAGGAAAATAACTTTGGTTAATAGCAGACTGAAAAAAGCACGAGTTGCAATTACATAAGAACAGATCCTCCTCATTGTGTTAAGTTTAAGTCTATAGTCACTTTGCAAATATTCTAATTCTGGTATTCTGCTTTTTTAAATTTATTCTGTGATGATTGGTAATTACAGCCCTGGTATATGCAATGGCAGCTGGAAATTCTTCTCAGGCTTGTTGAGTCTGAAAGGTAGTTTTCTCCAGCTGCATATTAACATATGATCTCTCATTAAATTATACCAAAAAGGATAAACACTGATCAAAAACATCTGCCGACACTTAAAAGGTCCTATCTTTCCAACTTCATTTAGTATTCAGTGTAATAACAGTAATCAAAATGAATTTGTGTGGTATTCATCATCTTTTATATAGGTGCTGCATTGTAATTTAGTGTTAATTAATGGAGGTGTTGTTATAGAAATTCCATATTGCACTGATATTCTATATGCAAGAAACAGCTATGAGACATTTGGTCTTTTGAGCTGGATACTTATTACAGGAGCTGTTGTAATGTAAATAAATTCTTTTGGGGCCATAAAAAACCTGAGTGCATGAATATGAATAACAGATGATTCAACTACTATAACATTCAGAATACGGCTGAAGAATATGAATACACTGCTTGGTTGACTCAGATTAATTTTACCTAAAAAACACAAAAATCTGTGGATTCAGGACCAGTGTAAGTGAATTAGGACAGCCAATAAGAGGAAACGGAAAAGACCCTAGGGGGATTATAGAAGGGTCCTCAGCCTTAGGACTTAGCTTATAGAGTTCATTTTTGAACTACAATGAAGAATGTTTGGCCTTCAAAGAAAGAAAAATGCCTGAGATATTGCACACTGCCATGTTTCATTCCAGTGCCTTGGGCAGGACGGTACGTGTCTAAGGTGTTTGGAGCTTCCAAAGTCTGAATGAGACTAATCTAATCATTGCATGAGACTGCATTTGTTTTATTCAGTGTTGTGCAAGTGTCCACCTGGCTTTGGATAGCTGCTGAGAATTGTGAAGATCATTTTTAGAAGAGAGAGAATGTATAAGTAGGATTAAGCCACAGCGTAATTGGAGGAGGTGAAATGCTGTAAGGTACTCCTTACGTGAAGTGACCCAACATGCTGCATACCCAGTGGCTGCACACATCTGCGGGCTAAACCTGAGGCACAATTTTCATGTAGCCAGTAGGAATGTACTTTTCCTACATACCAGGGTTTGTGTAACATTAATTAAAGCCTCACGCTATACTATCTTTCTTTTTCCTTTTTTTGTCTTCATTAAACATGTGCTGTTGCATTTACAAGTTTGATGTTTCCAAATGCACATAATTATAATACACATGGGGACAGAGCTTCTGCTTTCCCTTTCTGCCTCTGAAAAATCTCTGTCTGCAAATGACTGTCAGAGGCGTAGACATATGTCTAGCAGAGACCCGAGCCTGACATCAGAAACTGATTCTCAATCAATCTAGAATACATAAGAGGTCTCCAGCCAGCTTGAGCCTCAGCAGTTGGCTTTCCGAAACTGTGCTGGATTATTAAATAACACATAGGACACAAATTTTCCAATCTAATGGAGATTTTCTTTCTACTTAGTTCCTAAAGCATCTCAGATATTGTCTCCGTTGTGATTCAAACTAAATCCTGTTTGTCCACTTACTCCCTTCTTTATTGAGCGAATAAGACTTTATTAACTTTTCAGCTTTTATCAGTACTTACCAAATACTCCTGCTTTGTTCACCCAGTACTCAATGAGACATAATTGGTGATGAATTTGCAGATTATAAATACATAATAAATGGATACTTTTTTGTCCTTTTCAATAAATTTATAGCAATTCTATGAAAAAAACATGCTTATGGTCAGCCATTTTCAAACTATTAGCACAGGCAGAAAGATTAGATAGTACAACCTTAATTTAATTCAAAATCCAAGATGTATTGCGATTTAGTAATTAGCTGAATTGGAGTTCTATGGTTTACGATATCTATTCAGTCTCTAATCTGACGTACAACCCCTTACTCCACTGAGATCTGTGTACTGAGTAAAACAGTTGTCATTATTCCTGGGGAATAACAAAAAAACTCCCTGGCTATATATCCAAATATATTAAATCTTTGTTTCAAATAACTTTAGCATTTACATCCAAATAAAATTCTACAATCGAATGCGTCCTGTATGGCTCTGTAAGCTGCTATCATACGGCCCACGGAGAGATCCTGTGGAGATCAGCTGAAAGCCACACTGTCTGACCAAGTGCCTTTCCTGAGCCCTTTTGCCCCCGCAGACTTACTCCACCATCCGCGATTGTGCTCTTAAAGCACTATAAAAGCCAGGGGCCAGAGGAGTAAGTCCACACAGTCAGAATGATCTACTCAGGTAATTATAGTACAAATCGCTTGGACTGGACTAAAACAGTTTATCTTTCAAAACAATTTTGATAGGTAAATGAGAATTTGAGCAGACTTTTTTTGGCAGACAGGCACTACAATCTTACTGTAAGGTTCTGAGTTTTTGTCAATTATCTGGAAAATTCTAAGCAACATTTTTATTACAAATCTTTTTTTTTTAAATAAAAAATAAAGTTTCACCTGAAGGGAAAAATGCAACACTATGGGAACTACAAAACACTCAGCTCTGCCTAGCTATTATTTTTTTTTTTTTTTTTTTCTTCTTTCCAGAACCTAGGGAAATGGTTAATCTTTGAACTAAAAGCTTGATTCCAGGAAGAACACATTCTAAAATGTAGGAGTCACAACTGTTCTGTGAGACATGTGCCTCAACTGAGTATGGCAGGAGAAACATAACTCAGCGCGAGAGCTGCTCTGTTACTTTTGCAGATCCCAGGGCAAGTGGGGTTTATGAGCATGAAGATTAGTACTCTGTGATGTTCTTCCAGGGCCAGGTCTTACAGCATTTTGGGAAGGATGGTTTTTACAATTTAGCTATTGGCTGGATACTGGGTTGGATGCTAAACCTGCATAGAGGGACTGTGGACCAAGCTTGGATTGAGGAATTGGGATAGGGAGACTGTAAAATGCTGGACTTGCAAAAAGTAGTAGAAATCATTACAGGCAGGCTTTTGGGCTGCTGTAGAAACTCACAGACTGCAATTCTTTGATACTAAAAGCCCTTATACTAGGTCGAAATTTTGCGTGTCATCCTGGGCACATCATCTGTATGCATTCATGAAAGGGCAATGTACCTTCCTGTTCTTTATCCTTTTACCCATCTCTTCTGCTTCTGGAAAATTAGACTTTATTCTCCTGACAGGTAAAAAAGACATATTGCAAACAGGGTGCATTTTTAGCTTTGTCAGTCTTTGTCTGAAATTGCTGACAGGTACTTTTGGGACATATATACTGCTCTCCAGAAGCTCTAATTTCAGGGTAACTGAATGGACAATTAAACTACTGTGAGTTTCCTACATGTGTTTATGTGGCTGCTCTACAAATGACTTTGTTGTTGTACACTGTACTTGTGCGAAAGATTGTTTTACTAGACCTCAAAACTGTCACCAAGGGGCAGTATTTAAAAATATCAATATTATATCAGAGGAAGCAGCTGTTTGTGTTAGCCACGGTATAGCAGCTAAGAGCTTTGTGTTGTCATATGGTTAATTTATGAGTTCCACTGTATAAAATACACCACTCATAGCATCTTATGGTGTGTGCCAGTAGATATAATGGCTCTGTAACATACGTGGTGCTTGTAAGGAGAGTTCAAAAGTGTTGTGGTTCAGTGAGCTGCTGACCAGGTGTATTATTGTCATTACCTTTGACATAATGTTATAACATAACAGATCTAACTTGTTTGTCTTACAAATTTCATAGTTCTTCATAGTTTGGGAACTGCATTGATATTGGACTGGAGGCCTGGTATCAACAGGAGGAAGTATCTCCTTTCTTTTTGCAAATTCCAGCTTTTACAGTGATTATGTGCAGCTCTACTTCACCTTCTTTTCTCCTAGCTAATTACCAGTCTGACCTCCCCTCAGAACCTTGTTCTTGTCCACTGAGAGCCAGTGCCTTTGTTATTATAATCCAGTATGTCTGTAGCTGAAATAAATAAGAGTCATTCATCAATGGCACATAAACATTAAAAATGCTAAAACAATTGCTTTAAAGTGATTAGTAATGATTCACTGAGATGCATTATTAATAAGCATAAATTATTGACTTGGCTCAGTAGTGCAGCTACAGTTTAGAGATGGACTCATGGTCCCTCGAGGGGCTGTGGACCCGTGTAGAAGTGTGCTCCACCAGCTGGCAAAGCAGCAGTCTTGCGTCAGCTGTGAGAGCAGAGTTACCTGTGCCAGGCTGTAGGAGAGTGAGCAGGAGCTGGTGGACTGTGTGTGCTTGCAAATGCGCAGTGTACATTGAGAGTTAAACATGAAAAAAAGATTATGCTTATTTTGGAGAAATTAGAAGAAGACAACCCAATTATAGTAACTCCTTTTTAATGGAAATGGAACAGACATAAAATAATATTTTCTGTGTCTGTGCCTCTCTCTTTGCTCTGTCTTTTCCCCTCCTTCCTTCTAAATACTTGTGTGTTATCTACTTACCCAAATATCCTCATTTTGTTGATGCAATTAGGCACACTGAGAAACGTATTTTCTTGTGCTTCTACATTGTCCTATGCATGAAACTAATCTAAGTTGTGCACCCCTCAGGCAATTTCTCCTAAGAAACTGTTTAAATTCTAAGGATGAAATTCTGCCCCAAATGAAGTTAATTGGATTACTTGTTCTAATTGCGACGAAGTTGAGACTTTACCAAGAATTATTTCCTTTCAGTAGCAACAGTTGTTGAAAAGGAATTCACAGATCATGATTCAGGAGATGAATGGACCTTATTTAAATGTCATATTTAGACACAATCTCTATAGAAGCAATGGAAGTTATGCTCAGCTAAGGATGGGATGGTATAATATAATGGTATATAATGGTATTTAATGGTATATAATTTAAAGTCATACCTTTCAAATATCACTGGTACAAAGATTATTATGCATTTTAGACCGAAGTTACCTACTTATTTCCCACAGAAAGAAAGAGAAATAGAAAACCTCCAGAAATGCAAAATTATGTAACTGAAGGTGTAGTTTCCTTGATGAACCCAAATGATTCCCACAAGGTGCACTGTTCTCTGAATGCATGGTATTCTTCAGTCCTTCATCTTGCCCAGTTGTCAGACAGTGTCTAACAACTGATCCCCAGCATAGAGAAAAGCTGGCCGTTATATATATTAGAGGTTCCAGTGACCTCTCTGGAACTGCTATTATGGTCATGCACAGCGTTACAACTGTTAATGAAAGCAATCCATTCCAGAATCCCATTCTCATTTGCAAACAAAGTTAAATTCCTAGCTACTAATTAATCATTCTAAGTTTACATTGTTGCAACTGAATTTGACCTAAATATGCACATCCAGTTTGTTGTAGTAAAACAGACAGGTGCTTTGGTTTCTCCTTTGGAAGGTTGCCTAAGAAGCTAAAATAGTTTTGATGATGGAAAAATTATTGTGATGATGCATTTTGCTGCATCTCTTACACATTAAAGCAGAATATAAGGTGCAATAGACTATAAATCTCTTTTTTCATATCGCTTAGCTATGCATCTAGTTGTATTGAAAGCAGCAAATATTGATTATAGGTTAAAGGCAATTAAAATAATGGACCTGTAGCTGGCAGAAACTGCCAAAGGGTTCTTGGCACTGACAGCATTTACCACATAAGCAATGACTGTCAAAGGTAATGAGCAAACATATTTTCCAGGAATAAGCATTTAATATTCACTCAACTCTATTTTACAGAACAAAATTTTTATTAAATTTGTGAGCAGACTTTTTTTTAAAGGGGCAAAAGAAAGGAGAACAAGGGCTCTAATTACAGCTGAAAGTGATTCAATGCAAAGGAATCACATAGCCACCAGAATACAATGTAGCACGAGAGGAGAGATACTGTCTTAGGCTACCTGTAATGGAAAGTCCCTGCTTCCCACAGAAGTCTCAGGATATCACTGTACACAGCCGAGGCAGTTTTTTCATTTTTGTTGTGTCTGTACTTAGGGTAGCCCTATCAAACACGAGCCAAGGCTTTTAGCTGAGCTTGCTGCCAGCACAGCTAATTGCACAGTTAAAAGTGGCTTTGTCACAAGCCTTTGGGTGGCACATAGCTGAACTGCCTTGGCATAAGCTGGAAAGAAAGCTTCAGTTCCAAGAACCACAATTTTTTCCTGCTTTTCCTCTGATGCAAGAGTGAATCCTCTGCCAGAGCCATGCAGTACTCAGCCTGCATCCCAGGTGCTGATGAGGCCACACTGCCTGTGCTAGCTAAAAAGTGAAACCAAGTCTTGGGTCATTTCTTAGTCTTCCTCCACCTCCACACAAGGTGTGTGGGGCAGGGGAACTTATTCTGCCTTCAATGACTGTTTTTCATCCTGAGTTGCTGCCAGATTATTGCCAGTCAGGAGGGAAAAGGAAAGGAACAAACTGTACCTCATTGCACCTTCTGAACAAGCTCCTGGTTGCAAGCTCACAAAATGGGCCACCACCAGGTCTTTACAGAACTGGCCTCCTTAAATGATGGCCTGCTGTTACAGGTCTAATGCAAGTTCAAAGAGAGATAAGCAGATATTCACACAGTCTTGATTTTGCTCCTTTGAAGATACCAATGTTGTAGGGAAACAGGGGTTTTGGAAAGCACTTCACTGGCATAGAGAGAGAAGAGAAATACAGGGAATGGCTATGAAAAATGCACTCTTTGGGAGGTATATCTAAATGTGTGTTCCTTCATAATTAATTCTCTTTCTAGTGGGGTAGAAGAGCTAAAGTCTTAGTCATTTTCCCTGTATTATCATAGTGCATGAATGGTATCAGTTTCAGCAATTATTGGAGCCCTACTGAATATAGCCCCAGAGTTTTACAGCTTCCATTCAAGTATCCCTGAGGATGTATTTTTACGAAGTTTCACAAGGATGCCATCTTCCTACAGCCCCTCTATCCCTGTATTCTTGCAAGGCCAGTAACTCACATCTGGATTCCCCTTCAAGACTGACAGCAGCAGTGCTTCCTCAAATGAAGGTAGTCAACACATGCATCATTCTTGCTTGTTTATCCTCCTGTAGAATGCAGCTTCTTCATCCCTTCTTGAATGTCTGGAATGTATCTACTCAGAACAGTTCCTGCTCTGAGAAAACATTAAATGATACTGTTTTCAACGTGCTGTGAAGGAATTTGATGTTATGCATGATTCAATAATGGTATTACCATAGCTGTCTGAACTGGCTGCTGAGATTAGATTTAGTAACAAATGAGTTCATGTCTTACTCCATTACTGACCAGGGCAAGCTACACGGCTTTCTGTGCAAAAGCACCTTATGTGTTAGGGGACAAAAAATTGCCCTTTTTTACTAAATCAGGCAGCAAGAGTGTTACCATTTACTATTCATTATTGTTTCATTTATTCATGTGAGAAACAATAAAAATGAGTTCAGCTCTGCAGAGGTCAGCAAAATTAAAATAAGATTACTGTCTAAAAGAAACAGAAAGATGGAGGTAGTTCATTCTGAATTCTTAACCATAAATGTTGATAAGAAGTTCGTCTAAGGTAAAATCATGGAAAACTGTTTAAACAATCTTCCTCAAGGTTTATTTGCATGCAAAAATATATTAAGTGTAAGAAGTATATATAATAATAAAATGCATTTTCAAAATGAAAGGGTCCTGAAACATGATCTATTAATAAAGTGAACAGGCAGAAACTCATTTAGTTTGAGCATATGGAAAGACCTTTCATAAAAAATAAATAATTCTATTCAAAACACTACTGTCTCATATAACAGTAGCATCCTTGAATTACACTCTAAATAACAAGTTTGAATGGAACAAATGAATTCTGGATAAAACTCCACTGACCTCAATAGCTTTACACCAGGGATAAATTTTGACTGATATGTTTAGGAGATATATGCTACATAGATATCAAAACATGAATGAGAGGCTAATCTGTTTTATAATGCTGTGATGAAATGTAAAAGGAATCTTGTAATGAGCCTTACTATACCATACATCTAGCATTATTAACAAAATATTGCTCATCTGTAGTTTTCTTTACAGTGCTATTTAGACTTTCTTTAAACAATAATTTTATGTGTCTATGAAATGCAAATCATTGAATGATAAGATGCCTTATGAGAATTACAGCTGACAGGTAAATGAGAGCAAAGAAAAGCTAAGCAAATCAGATGATTTGTAGTTCGATTATAAATACCTCCAGAAACAATATAGTCACAATATAATAAAAGATGGATTTTATTTTAAGTACAAATACATTTGGTTCTCTAAGATATGGAGACAGGAATTGGGATAATGTACTTTAAATTTTATGCTGTCTTATGAAATGTGAGCAGTTGTACTAGATCAGAGCAGAGAATAGCTGACTTTTACACCTGTAAGCTCAAGTTCAAGCAGCTACTTACAAACAGCTATAATTTAAGCACTTGGACAAAGTAACTTCTCTAACTGCACTCTTGCCAATCTTTGTTGCATTATCACAGGTCGTTGTATCTGGTGCTATCCTGAAGCTGCAAAAGCTTCTAGTTTTATTTGTTTGCCTAACATTCTTAACGTTCATCTGAAACAGCAAAGGAAGCTGCTGGCCTAAATGTTTAAAAAGAAAAGTTCAACCAATTAAGATGAATGTCTGGCTGTACTTTTTTAACTGGGATTTCTTAATCTACTCAGTAATTAATTTTTTAAGCCCGACACCTGATTTTTGGCACAGTTAAATAGGACCTTGATGTACTATACCAAATGCTATTGGAAATGATGTTGATCAGTCATTGGGTGATATTTTTCAACCAGCTCACTCTCTTTAAAATGGGACTGAGATTTTTAACCTTAGCTCATGCCATT
This sequence comes from Fulmarus glacialis, assembly GCF_000690835.1. Lineage (NCBI taxonomy): Eukaryota > Metazoa > Chordata > Aves > Procellariiformes > Procellariidae > Fulmarus > Fulmarus glacialis. The sequence goes on from NW_009202273.1 coordinate 25,561, forward strand.
TTACAAAAAGAAAAAATTTCCATGTCAAAAGCCTACCAATGATAACAAGAAACAAAGACTTCAAAATTCAGTCATGCACAGGCCCTATCATGAACAGTATGAATACAGGAAGATGGTAGAAAGAAGTTTATATGGAGAAAATTTCATCAAAAAATGTGTGTTACTCACTAGTCTACTCTAATGTGATCCACTTTTCTCCCCACAACTCTTTTTGTATCAATAAGTCCATGTGAAGATCAAGTTCTATTTATTTATTTATTTTTATTAAGCGAGACTGCTTAATGAAGAACCAATTCATCTGCAAGGTTCTGTGGTCTAATCACTGGTTACAGACATAGCCCCGAAGAGAACCTGTGCAGAGAGAGAAGGTCAACTCACCCCCCTACTCCTCCTTCCAGTCTGATCCGGACCCTACAGTGCCAAGGGCCATACAATATTCTCAAAAGACAAGACCTACTAGAAGTAACAGCCTCGTGCTGGTGCCTTTGCCACAGCAGGACTTCTGCAGCCACCCAACAATGCAGAAGACCTGGTTCAAAGCCGATGGCAATATCATCTTGTGGCTGATGTGGGTATAGAGAGATGCCATTGCCACCTGTCTGCAGTTCTAACGTAGGTTCCTGGCAATGCCATGGCTGGGAAATGCGTGATTTGGAGGTGGATAAGAATAGATGTGAAACTGATAAATCCCTGATAGCACCCTAATAAGTCCGGGTCTATTAAGTAACCTGTGGAGAAGTTGGAGGAAGACTCACATATTGTTAGGAGTGAAGGACTTGAAGGAATATCAGAGGGCAGCTTCTAACAGAGGGTCGTTGTTAGATACCACTGCAACAGCTTTGTAAATTATCTGTTAATAAAGGACTTCTTAATTAAAGTTATCTCCTCTGAAAAAAACAGCATTTAGCTTCTGTTTCCTGTTTCTCTTACAGTTGCATGAACTTGAAAAAGGATCTAAGTGGAAAGTGGGAAACGCTTTACAAGTTAACTCGTGAGTGAAATGCAATTTTTAGGGTCTTCCCTAAAAGTAATTGAAATCCTACATAGTTTTGTCTGAGGTTTTTTTCTGAAGTTGGTTTGTCTGAAGGATTCTGTTCATTGAAGCAGATATTTTCAGTGGCCAAATTACAGCAGGCAGGTGTGTCCAAAGAATGACTATATTGTCAGGCAGACCTCCAAAGTCTTTGTTTTTGATGGCTGGACGTGTAACCTGCCTATAATAAAATGAATGGGATTTTTGCAACTTACTGTCTGTGAGAGTTTGGTCAGGGTCCAGATTCCAGTTTTCCAGCAGACCTTTGTGATTCTGAGCAAAACGATATGCCAAGGGGTCTGAGGATATCTTGACTGGATTTTCCTTCAGTCTGGGCAGTGAGTTTTCTCTCCATAGATGGCAAACCATCTTTTAAAGACCCATGTTACAAAAATAAATTGTGTGTATTGGGGAGGAAAAGGAATATTCTACTTGTGTAACATTTGTATGACTCCAAGGACATTACCAGAGGTTGTTCAAGTTTCCTCATATTTCTGTTACAATCAGTGTCGAATTAGATGCAATATGTTTAGCAACAAATTCGTATCGAGACTCTTATTTATTTTGACACAGTCTGAAGAAACCTCTCCCAGATTATAGTTTGCAAGAAGCAAATCTACTGCAATCGCATGCAGGTGAGTCCTGCACATGACGACAGGATTTACTCTCTGCTCTGACACTATATGAAGGGGATTAAGGTGATATTGCTGCTACAGCTAGGATTTCCAAAATGTCATTTTATCATAAAGGAAACTTCGTTCATGCACTGCAATGCTTCCAGGACAGGTAAGTCCTCTCTCCTATCCCTGTTTCAAATTGTATGGAAGGAGAGTACCACTCTCTGCTAGTGTCACAAAGCTTCTGGTTTCTATGTCTTCCTGTACTAATGGTCCAAACTTAGGAAGAAAACTGATGTTTCACTGATAATTTTAGCAGTTATTTGATTTGGCAATAAGTCCTTAGCTGCTTACAGGCCAGATTTGGATCTCACCTGTGTAATTTTGTAGCACTGTCACTCCTAAACTAAATAGAAATCAAATATGAAACATGATTACTTATAGAGGCATATCATGTTATATTCATCCATGTTACAGTTCAGGAGAATTATATCACTGCTGAGCTGTGCTCAAGGGGGCAAAATTCAATTGCAAAGAGATCAGATTAACAGACTGCTCTGATTCCACCTTAAAGTTTACAAATCTATGAATGCACGGGCACAGATTGATTAGAGCCCTTCTTAATATTCACAAGACAACATTAGATATTACAGCAACCAAATCTCTGTTAAACCTGGTAGTATATTGTTTTATAACCACATTCTAAACCCTTTGCAGTTTTTGTGTTAACTGGCAAAAAATGATTTAGAAGTGTCAACAATAAACTTTCTCTACATCTTTGTTTTATGGCACTGGCCATGTGGTGTTTAGAAGCATGCAATGCATGTGTGTCAGGCATTAAAACATAGTAACATAAAATGGGTTTATACTGCTGTGAACACTGTTCTTCACTAACATCATCTTCAATGCTGGATGATAATAGCTAGGGAAGAAAAATGCCCTTTGTCCCAGAAATGCCGCTGGTTTCAAGCTAATGTAAGCATTTGAAATGGTAAGGTAGAGTTACAGATCTTGTACAATCATCAAGAGTCAAGAAAATCTGCACTTCCATCAGGGATTTGACTCTGTGGGTCAGATCTACTGCTCTGCCAGGTGTGAGTGTAGAGAGAAGAACAACTGAATTGTCTAAAACTTTTGAAATATATTCTTGAACATATCACTTTTACTACAGTTTTTCTTGGTAAATTTTTCATATGGGGGAGTAGCACAGATTTTTAAGGCTATGTCCTGAGATTTCCATGCACGTTCAGTAACACTTTAGTATCCAATTAGACCCAGGATTTTATTTGGCCAGAATATTACATATTTAAGTCATAACATTATAGAAATCATGGAATCATGGAAAAGTCTAGGTTGGAAGGGACCCCTGGAGATCATCAGGTTGAACCTTCTGTTGAAGGCTTGACCTCAAATGAGGTTATCCAGGGCCCTGTCAAATGGAGTCTTGAAAATATCCAGCGAGGGAGATTTTATCACTTCTTTGGGAAACCTATTTCAATGTTTACTCGTTCTCATGGTGAAGAGATTTTTTTAAAATACCAAGGTAGAATTTCCTCTGAAACAACTTGCTCCTGTTGCCTATTGTTCTGCTAATGTGTGTCCTTATGAAGAGAGTACATCACTCTCTAACTATAAAGTGTTGAAAGATTGTAATTAGATTTCCCTTGAGACATCACTTCTCTATGCTGAACAAACCAAATTTCTTCCACCTTTCTTCATATGTCAGGTCCTCCAACCCTCTCCTCATCTTGGTGACCCTCTGCTGGCCATATCCAACTTTTCAGTTTCTCTCTTCAACTGTGTAATCAAAACTGGACACAAAATTCCAGCTGTAGCCTAACAATTGTTAATTAAATTGAAATAATCACATCCTTTGACCTGCAGTTTAGTCCCTCTTGCTGATGCAACCCTGGGCATGGTTTTCCTTTCCTGTGCAAGTTCTCTTACATCCTCATAGAGCTTTGATTAAATGACACCTCTGGAGCCCAAGATGGATCTTTGGACATACTACACTGTGGAATTACATAGGTACAGGGGATTTGTGTGAATTTGGAGTCAGGAAATTAAATAGAGTCTCTGTATCAAGCCAATACGTCTTACAGCTTGCTACTAACTCGCAGCACTGTTTCCTTACCTCCCCCTTGGCAACAAAATGTTAGCTCTTCCAATAGCATTTGAAAAACATTAGGTTGACCATCATCTAGAAAAGAGAGGGAATTAAGAAGCTACAAATGTCTGTGCACATATGTGTTAGCATGGTATTTGTGAATAACCAAAACCACCTGATAGTTCTGATTTGAATTGTTTAGCTTGCGTATTTGTAGGATAATTTTGTGTTCAACCACAGAGAAAAACCAGAATGGAAAACAATTCACTGAATCAATGCAAATAGTGAATACTTTCAAGAAAATACTGACCTGCTTAGAACTGTACTGAGAGCAGAAATAGTGATTAAGTATATTGAGTAAATTATTCACTTAGAACTATTTACTCAGCTCTAAAAGTCTAATTTTCAAAAAGCCATGAGGGCTCTGAAAAACATAAATATATTCTCTTTCTGTGAGACATGGCTCCCAGAGTACATCCCCAACACAGTATGATTTGCTTTCCTACATAGGGAAAGTGACTGAAACAAGCTGAAATACGAATTTACATTGCACTAACTGTACTGTCCTATATTCCCATGTGGATGCTCTTGGCAAGAGCAAGGTGGCTTACTCCATTCCAGAGCTTACACTGGTGTTTCCAGGGTGAATCTAGCTAATTCTCCAGTTGTAGGTCAAAAATGTGCCCACAGACAGGTAGTGTGCCATCTCATTCACAGCCGTCTTGTGATAGAGCCAAGTCCTGTATGAGCGTTTCCTCTTCTCAGGAGGAACCTTGACTTTATGGATTGTTGTCCTCTATGGATTGCTTTGATTCTTCTTTGACCTGGAAGATGTCCAGGAACTTCCTGTCCTTTGTTTTTACTGTGGTACCTACTCATGAGGCCTTTAACATTTTTAACAGGGGCATTCCACCATGCTGCTTGGGGTATGCTCCCCTTAAGCTCTTAAGGAATTGGAAAGCCACGGGCTGGTAATGCCATTCTTCTAAAACATTTATAGAGGATTCATGTACCATTAAGAAGTAATCCTCACCATCTCAAAGCTTCCAAAAATTCACTAGCAGGCAATCATAGTTGTCCTTTTCCTAACGCACAGCTGCTCAGCACACTTGTTATAATATGGCTGGCTTTCCAGGGAAATGTGAGGGAATTGGTACTCAACAATCTACCCACTCTGCCAAGGGTAAGAAGCAGGATATAAAAATGTTAAGTCTCAAGAGGAATGCCAAACTCATGATGTTCAAGCAAATGTTAACCACAATGCATTCCTGAAACTTTGTGTATTAATGTAAACAAAAATTTTTGTACAACATCTGTACAATGACCTCTATAGTATTTTCAAGGAAAAAAAAAACAATTTATTTTTTCCCCTTGATATTTTGTAGCAACACATTTTTTACATATTGAAAATACCTCCAGTGTGTGAGGAGATGAGTTATTTTTGTTAGTAAAAGACCCTTGAAGAAATCAATACACTGAACTCATAAAGTGTTAATGATATTTAAGACACTAAGTAGTAACAGATGCACCTTAAAGAACTAATTGCTCACATCAGTCATATTAACTTTGCTGTTTATATTTGCCAAGTAAGGAGCTGGGAAGACAGGTGAAATCAAGCAGAAGATAAGGTTGAACCTGTGAGGAAGGATCTTACATGGCTCCAGAACCCCTGAAACAACACCAGTCTTTTTTTCCCTTGCCCAGCATATGCATTGTTCCCTTAATCCCCAGCTCCTTGTCCAGTCAAATCTGGGACATTTTTCCGATTTCTCATCTAATAGGTCTTTCTCCTCTACCTCTGGCCTCTAATGTTCCACTTGTATTCTTGGAACTGGAGCTTCTTCACCCAAATCTGTGTTTTCTCTTTGTCCAGTTTCAATATACAGCATGGCTCCTGCTCTTACTGTCTTTTTTTCCAGTGAGTCTCAGTTACCTCTGGAAAGCCTCAGCCTTTCTTCAGCCTCCAGGTCTACCTGCCTATCTTCCATTCAGCTTCTTGCTCTGCACCAGAACTGAGTCTCACTCTTGTTTCCACTGTGCAGGAGCTGGGCAACTGGGTGCAAGGTCCCAGGGCAAGGGGAGGGAAGGTGCATTAGTATTGTTCATCTGGTGGGGAGCTGGGGAAGCCTTTGCCTTTCTTTGTACATTTTTACTAGCAGCAGATTTGGTCCTCGGTATTAGGCTAACTTGCATAGTAACTTTATTTCACCAGGAAAATCTCAACATCTGAAGGACTAATTGTATTAATTCATCTTGGACATAATTTGTCCCTGTGAGTATTATTTGTGAAAACCATAAATGTGCAGTGTTTCTCTTAGGTACTCCAGGAACTTGGATATTTTGGAGAGCATTGTTCTGAAAACACCCGTAGGGACCATGAATATGCTGTGCCCTTTCAGAGCAGGTTGCTGTGTCTGCATAAGCTTGTGGAAATGCCAACATTAACATCTCTATACATCAGAGTTTGTCCATTTGGAAGATCAACATAATAAAAAATACCTCCCAGGTGGGTGGTGAGACTGAGTTCACACTTGTAAAATAAATTATGTTAAAAAATAATAAAAATAACTGCAAAAGCAAACCAAACTCTATATAATGAATTTCCTCTACAACTCCGCTGCATTTTAGAAATAAATCACCATTATTATCTGTATTTTTGTTACAGAAAAACTTGGACACAAGGAGGACACATGACAAGTCATAAACTTAGCAGTAGAATCAATAATTGAACTCTGAGACCAAAGTCCAACCCATAAACTAGTCAAAATATTATTCTTATACCTTGTTTTACTGTTTTTATACCAGCAATCTTCAATCATAATTAAAGCAGAATCGCGGCCAAAGCAATAGCTGCTGAGCTCCTGCTGTCTCTATTAGGGTGGTGGTAGTGCTGGGGAGGTAAAATATGTTAATTATATCAAAACCTAATGCTCGTTCCATTTTAAATTGCCAGTGCAGTCATACTCTTGTGACTTTAAAAGTGGAATCTAATCTGACTTTATCAAAAATAGTGGTAAACTGTCTAAAGCCCTTAAGGAGAAAGATCAACTTTTCCTTTTGTTTTTCTCTGACAAAAGCTTAAAGGGAAAGATCAACATTTTCTTGTTTTATCTCTGAAAGAAGGTTTAAAAATCACTATTGCGCAGCATTTCCACATAAATAACCACATGAATTCTGATTTCTCACCATGTTTTCATGCTGATGCTATTCTTTACCTCTGAATTGTTCTTAGAACTTCGAAGGTGGATTCACCCATGTTACATATACCATTATGAAGGTAATTATCATGACTCAAAATTAAATGTAATTATTTGCTTTTCCTTCTATGCATATATATTAAATGTAACAGTTTCAGCATAAAACAGGTGACAATTAGTCTGATGTTTCCAAGAGATAAGTATATTTTTAAGTATTCAAATGATAATGTGGTTATCTTCATTTCCATTGTATTAGAATGTTGGTGAATGTTAAGAACATTCAGAATAGTGAAAGAACTTTTGTACCACAGAAAGTAGGAACCACATGTTAGCAGAATACAGTATGACAAAAGTTTCCTTACAGTAACCCAAGAATTCATATAACACTAATGTGAAGAAAAGTGAGTGGATTTTAAATCCTCATTTTGTGGTAATTGTATTTCAGTGCCCTGCTGGATGAAATTGTAAAGAATTGTACAAAAGAAAACTGAAGAATAATTTCGGAGGATAAGATTCAAGAGTATGAAAATACTTGCTCTGGTTCAGGATTGGTAACACTTGATATAGTGTGGTGTAATTCCCTTTCATAACTCACAGCAATATTCAATGATGTAATGAGGAACAGTTCCTTCTTCATGATTTCTTTCTCCTACTTGTCAGAGAAAGTTTTTTCTACAAGCATTTACTGTTCTTTAGCTCATCTAAAAACATTTTAGGGCATTTTATTATTCTTGAATACAAAACATTACCCTTGCATATCAGTTTTCTGCTATTTTTAAAAACTTCACCATAAGTTGAACGATTTGCAAACTGCAAAACTATAAAGAACTTGATATGTTATTTTGGTGGCAAATTTAAGAGAAGCACAGTGGGAGTTAGTGAGTAAAATGTCAAATATAGTATTTTTCAGATTAACACTGATGAGAGCCACATTTCCTAAGTGTTCTCTTTACTCATGGCTATAAACCATCAGCTTCCAGGTTTCTCTCTGAATGCGGTGGAAATGAGATCAAGCCATGCAGAGAGATTGTGGGGTGTTTGCCTTTTAGTGGGCATGGTGCTACCCCAGAACACTTGCAGTAAGCCTGAGATTGCTTCTTTTAACACTGAGTGGGTTGTGTCTATAGTACATACAAGGTGATGTAAATCAACTATACCTATCAAAACATAAGATCTTTTCACAATTTTAAAGACAAAGTGATAATCATAGAATCATAGAATCATATAATCA